>NC_044505.1:16768552-16963552 GCF_902362185.1 Chanos chanos
CTCTCTTGTTGGGCCAAGAAAGCAGCCGCCGGATCCTCATCTGCTCCAACGCCGTTTCCTGCGTTGGGCTGTGGTGCGTTAAGCATGTCGAAATCATCCATTGCTATCTAAAAGAGTCTACAAATCCTACTGTACTGCTAAAATGAGTATATCACACTGGTATCTCTTTTCAGTCTACTTCGACGGTCAGTGTCAACGGGGGAGGAGAACAACGACGAGTCATCTGGCGGATATGACATATTCTAACCAATCAGCGATAAGAACTCTTGATTGATAGTTCTGTGCTCCAAACAGAGATTAACATTTTTTGTCTACGACCAATGAAATGACTAAACTGCATTCACGCGTAACCCGTGATTGCCAACACGCGCTGTTAGGGCGTTGCAGAAATAGGCTTCGTATCAATGTATGATTGTCAATCGAAGGCTCTAACCAAACAGTGACCTTGCTCCAAACAACGCCAGGCAACGTTAAAATCTGTCATATCTACCCTCATAATAAACCACATCATTACAGCAACTAAAATGTCAGAAAACAGTGTAATATAAACTGAGCGCTCCAGTAAACATGATAAATATGTTGCTCGAGTGAATATGTTCATTAAATGCAGATCCGAAGCCCTGATAGCGAGGTTGGTTTAGTTTTATTAGAACCACTTTTGTTCAATTTTTCATGACTCATCACTGTTTTTTGTTTGTTTGTTTGTTTTGTTTTTGGGGTTTTTTTCTGTTTGCCAACAATAAAACTGGATAACATTTCGCCAAAATTCCTAATATTTGTTTTCACTAACTATTATTTCACACCATGCAGGTATTCCAGAAAGTGGGTTTAGTGAAAACTCTGAGTTAGTTAAGTCAGAATAAGTCGTAAACCTCCCACTAGAGGAGGCCTAAGGCTTTGTTTTGCTAGGAAAATGAAGCCATAGGGCTCTTCTATTATGAGGTTCACTACTTTCTCTGATTTAACTAACTCTGAGTTTTCACTAAACCTGCTTTTTGGGATACCCCCCAGGATTAGCTGTTTAGCTTTGTAGGGTATTGCCAGGTTGATGTGTTACTTACTGTTTTTGCGTTGAACGTGAGGAAGTAAATAACAGTTACGATCTAGAACAAGGTGGATAGTTCCCCTCCTGCAGGATTGTTATGTGAACGGTTTCCTTCCAGTTCCACCAAGATGCACCTCATTGCGGTACGGAGGCCTAGGCGTGTTGTATTAGGACCGAAACAAAATCCGGGGAATGTGTTTCTCTCAGTGCAGCTCTGCTCTTGCAAAAACTAGCTCATAACTTAAAACTTTTACTGAATGCTGAACATTTTAGTTTTACTGTTAAAACAATTCTTAAAGTTTCATTTCCATTTTTGTCCCACAGATAAGAGTGAGTACTTTCGTTACTCATGAGAGGAACTATTTGGTGCCAAATAAAACAAAGATTCATTATATGAAGTTCAGGGTCATAATTCCTAATAACCTGTGTTATATTCATATTCAAAATGTCTACAGTGTAGCAGCCTATACATACAGGTGTGAGTGACACTGCACTACTCTGAAAGTCCATTTGAAGCATGGCCAGTCTAAACTGGTTCAGGGGTTTCTAACACTATTGTTGTTAACTTCTTTCCTGTTCACATCTGAGTTCCTGCTAGTTGAGAAAAAGAAACAGAAGCATGACAATTCTATCTCGATTTATTTATTCAGAATCCAAGTGAGGTTAGAATCCATATGAAATTGAGAAGAACAGATGGAGGCAAAATTATTTGAGTGTTTTGATATAGAAATTGAATTCAAGTAATGCACAGAGACACTGTCTGGTCAAATAGCTAAGCTGAACGAGACAGTTCTTAAGGGGTTTATGTAGTTCTGTACGTTTCTTATCTATATTATTCTTCTGAAACATCAGATCAGCTCAACTTATCAATACTAAAACACATTCAATAAACACAATGTAGAAATTATATAACGTCAGCAGAAGTTTAAATATCTGTGTGTATACGAAAAGTGTAAAACCTTTGTAGTCTGATTTTGTCTCAACTTGCTAAAGTGCTGTTTTTATGAGGGCGTTAGACTGTAAGTGCAAGCAGGTTGCGTAGTATGTTGCTCAGTGAATGACCCCTTAGTCTGCAGGTACAGCTTCCTCAGGAACAGGTCCAACTCTGGCACTTCTCTCTCCTGAGATAAGTATATGCCACACAATGGAGGTGAACAGTATAGAATGACACATTAGATTAGGATTCCTAATCCTCCTCGTGTAAGATCACTTCCCTTAGATTCCTCCTCGGCAGTGAAAATTAGGAACGCATTCCCAAATCTGAGGTGCACAGGGCGTGTCATGCTACATAGACCTGAAGTGCATTCTGGCTCCCCCTCGTCCTACACCTTGCTACCTATGTAATAGTCAAATTTTACTCTGAGTTTAGGGAACTCTACATATGTTTAGCTAAAAAGGATAACCTTAGGTGTATGTGATCATTGGTGTGTGTGTGGTGCAAACGTATGTGTAGATGAGAGAGAGGATGCAGCTTACCTGAGTTGTGGCAAGCAAGACCTTTTGACTCTCTCAGGCAGCTAGCCTGCACTCGTTTTCTTTTTGGTTGCAAGTATGAAATAATATACTTCTCCAAATGAACATCGGTCAGACAGGAAAATTACTGACATTAAACAAATGTATTTATGTATTCATTTCATCAATGCAGGGGTATTATTGACATACAAGCTGCAATTAAATGTCTGCATCCTTTTGTTGGTCAGTAGGACTAGGCCTGACCTTTGAAATTGACCCCAACAAGATATATAATCTGTTGTCAAAAATTCCTGACAACTTTCACAACGGTATTTATATGTTTATTTAATCAATACCACGGTATTATGGACATATAAGATGAAATGAAATGTCTGCATCCTTTGGTTGGTCACTGGGACTTACCCTGACCTTTACAACTAACCCCAAAAACACTTTGTTCACATGTTATGTGATTTCACAAATTTCTGAGAAGTTTCAGAACTGTCTTTATGTGTTTATTTCATCAATACCAGGGTGTTATTGATATTTAAGATGAAATGAAATGTCGACATCCAGGACCAGGCCTGACCTTTGAAGTTGACCCAGATTCATTTTAGATATATATTCTGACTTCAGAAATTTCACAATCATACATTTATGTTCATTTATGATAAGTTACTGAAATCTAAGTTGAAATGAAATGTCTAGATGCCTGGTTGGTCACTACGACTAGGTCGAACCTTTGAACAGAGAGGTCCCGAAATGTGTTTTTAAAAGTTATTGTTATTCAGAACATCAGTCATGGGTAATCCTTTACTGCTGTGTAAAGAAAACTGAACGCAAAATAAAATATTAAAAATTTGTTGACCATACGTGGCCTTAAACTTCACCGATATTCCACTTGAAGCACACAAATGACCCTTCAGTATGCATGCACATTCGAGAGGCTTTTATTTTGAAATTCCATCTCCATGTGAAACGAACGGTGGAATAAACAGTAAAATGTAACAACATGCCTGGAGTTGTTATTCATTATCATTTAATGCCATGTTCAAACACTATTTATAATTTCACAGCTGAATACAAGGAAGGATACCATATTGTGTAAGTAGTTTATATAACTTTTAATGGGATAGAGATCCAGCTCTGTGGTGAATGTCAGGCGAACGTCTAATTTCAAGCGAACTTCACTGCGGTCTGAGGCTGTCAACTTAACTGCTGGCCGATACAGCCTATCTGTACCCAGAACAAGGGTTTATTGACTCCACAACAATATCATAACATAAACAGTCCACGAAATTTTCAACTAACTTTAATGCCTCGCTTACTGTTCGTCACAGTTTAGCTGCTTATTGTAGCTCTCTCTGATTGGCTACATGGTCTGTCCGTCTATTTATATTACCCAATACCTTGACATCTCCTCCTCAAATTATCCTCCCTCTGGATTACAAGGTTACAAAGAAACAATAACTCTTTTACTCGAGAATTGTGACGTACTGAACATTAATGTGTACCTTAGCATTCACACCTTTAGGTATCATACACAAACATAGCATTTGCTAACTTAAAGTGACAGTCCAGTAATCAACAGATTGACTCCTTTTTTCAGGATAGACAATAACATTTCTAATTCCTCTTAACTTTTCTGCCTATTTAGGACAATGTATATTAGAGTTTCCAATTTACCTCATCAGCCGGATAATATTACACTTACATATCCAGTCTCAAGAGTTTCATTGTCATGTGCACAGCAAAACAGGCAGTTACACTGTGCAATGAAATTCTTACTTTGCTAATCCTCCGTTACCAGACATGTATGAATAAAAAATATATATGAAAATCTTATAAGCAAGAAAAGAGACAAAACAAGAAAAAAAAAAGAGGTAGATCTATGACAAGTAAACTAAGTAGTTAGAGTATTAGCATTAAGTACATGTGCAGTTTGTTACAGTGAATGTTCAATGTTACAGTTACATGTGCAGTGTGTGCAAAGGGGCAGAGAGCAGTGGTCATAAAGTGCACTTGTGCATTATTGCAAGATGACAATAGTGGGACGGCAGCAATAACAGCTATGTTGTGTCTGTGGAGTTGAGTAGTGTTCATTAAGTAATGTGTGTGTGTCAGTCAGTGATCCTCCAGTCGAAGAGGTTGTGTGAAAGAATCATTCACAAGCCTGATTGCCTGTGGGTAAGCTGTTTGTCAGTCTTGGTGTCCTGGACTTCACATTTCTATAGCGCTTGCCTGATGGTAGAAGTGTGAAGAGGTTATGTTGGGGGTGTGTACTGTCCCTGATGAAGTTGTGGGCCCTCCTGATGACCCTGGTGTTGTAAGTGTCCTGCAGCAGGGGGAAGGCTGCTCCTGAAATGGACTGTGCAGGTTTAACCACACGCTGGAGTGCCTTCCTGTCCTGAGCACTGCAGTGTCCATACCAGACTGTGATGGAGCTGGTAAGGACACTCTCGATCGTACTCCTGTAGAAGTTGCCCAGAATTTTGGCTCGCATGCAGAATTTCCTCAGCCTTCTTAGAAAGTACAGTCGTTGCTGGGACTTCCTGAGGATGTGCTGCGTGTTGTAAGACCAGGTAAGATCCTCACTGACGTGAACAGCAAGGAATTTGAAGGTTTTCACCCTCTCCACCTCTGTCTCACCTGTGTGCAGTAGTGTGTGCAGCTCCCCCCTCCTCCTTGGGTCAACAATCATTTCCTTTGTCTTGTCTGCCTTAAAGGAGAGATTGTTGTCATGACACCAGGCTACCAGATCTGCCACCTCCCTCCTGTATGCCATCTTGTCCCCTCCAGTGATCAGTCCAATGACTGTTGTGTCATCAGCAAACTTGATGATGCTGGTGTTGTTCTTGGAGGCCACAAAGTCGTGCATGAATAATGTGTACAGCAGGGGGCTCAGCACACAGCCCTGGGGGGTCCCAGTGCTTACAGGTCTTGTGCTCGATGTGCAGCTGCCAACTCTGACTGACTGGGGTCTGTCTGTTAGAAAGTTCAGTACCCAGTTACAGAGGATGGGTGCCAGTCCAAGGGTTAGGAGCTTTTCAGAGAGTTACTATGGGTTTACAAACTGTACCAAACCATGTCACTATCCTACCTTCTGATGTGCTTCTATTAAGTCTCTTACTTTAACTCTGTCCCCGATAAGAGTCCTGGTGTTGTGTTTCTATTTCTATTGACTCTGTGCTGTCTCATAGTATCTGTGTTCGTTGTTGCTGCTCTTGGTGGCACAAGCCTGTTCCTTCTCACCTCTCCTCCCCTCGGTGAGTTCACTTGGTAGGAGCGCTGAGTACAGCTCTCCCAGATGACTGACACTGGTCCTTTCCATGTCTTGTCCTTGTCCAACTTTAACAGGACTTGATCTCCCAGTTGTAACAGTGGTAAGTCTTTTACTCCATGTCTTCTGTTGAAGTAAAATGCCTGATGTTGCTTAGCCTCCGCATCTCTGCGTCTGATGAGGTCTTTACCTGGCCACTTAGGGACCAGACTCCTTTTAAGTGAAGGGAGTGTGGTTCTCATCTGAGCAGTTCAGTGGAGCTTACACCAGTAGAGGCCGTTGGAGTTGCTATGTAGCTCTATGTTTCTCTTTGGCCTGAGTGCTCTGAATGTCTTCAGGTTCATTACAGCGACGTCAGCTCCTGTATCAATTCTAAATCTAACTGGAGTGTGTCCTACATTTATTTGTTCTGTCCAGTGCTCAACACTGCCCTGATTTACTTTACTTACTGCTCCAGGATAGAAGTTTTCCTCAGTGTCTTTACTATAAGTGGCTTCTCTCACTGACGTATGTAATGGGTAAATCTGTACCCATGTAATGATTTAGTCCTACTCAGATGGCAGGAGAGCTAGATCTGGGTCTCCCTGACACAATTAGTGTCTAAACTACGATGCGATTTGCAAGTAATAGGAGTGGGCTTCAGGTTTTATTTTTAGACTGTCACAGGCCAGACCTGAAGTGTTGCATTTTGTGTGCTGGTATAGGCCTAAGTGAATGTGTACCCACCTTACAGCTTCCCTCCCTTTCTCTCTAGCCAGCAGACAGAGTTGGTTGAATGGCAATAACAAATGTATTTACACTTAACCCAGCAGGTAGTTTCCAGAACAACAACAACAACAACAACAACAACAACAAAAAACTGAAAAGAGAAGAAACCTTCACTGTGTTTCCAAACACCTTGATACAGTATGAACTTAAATCAGATCAATCAATAAATGCACCCTTTCTTCTCTCACACTGTTGGAGTTTTCTTGGTACGTTTCAAAGAGCCCTGGGACAATAAAATAACCTTATTCCTATTTTCTGTAAAAAATATCCTTCTTAAACTGCTTTTACTCTGCTATTGAGGAAAAAAAAAGTGCTAATGTGGATGAAGTCAAGTGGCAGGGAATACTCAGAGGAGGGAGGTGGGAGAAAGGTTTGGGAGAAACTTCCAAACTCGCCGAACACATTCACCGATGATGCCACCCCTACTGCAGCACAGTTCGTTCACTTCAAACACGCCAGCTGCACAACTCTGTTTTGCAGCTACTAAACTTTTGTTGCATAATCACAATCGAACATCAGCTTCTCTAGCCACACATACTCCTGTCATGTTCTTCTTCCCTCTGTTGTCACCCAAGTCCCACACTCTACCGCTGTTTTTTTTTTTTTTAATTATTATTATTGGTTTACAGTTCTTGACAGTCACTGATTGGCTGATTAGTGCTCACTCATTATTAGAGGCTAATTATTCCTTACAAGTGAGTCAGTCTTATGTGGCTCTCCACACTTATAGAAGCATTTTCTCTCCAAATGACCCTCTTTACCACATTTTCTTCACTCAGACTCTCATGCTGGGCATTTGGCTGGGGTTTTGTGCTTCTCATTCCCGCATTGGCGGCACCTGGAATCCCTCGAGTGGACTTGCTCCTTTCTTTAACAGGTTGTCTCCCACCTCTCTTCAATGGTGACCTATGTGTCACCTCCTGCACGCTGAGTGCTGCCTGTTGCTCCTGCTGGCTTATCTGCTGTGCTACCTCCTCAGCTTGCCTTACCGTCTGCATTGTATTTCCCAAGGTGAGGGTGGACATGAGCTGTAGTCGCCTAGAGAGCTCAATCTGTGGAGAAACCAGTCTGTGTGAGCGAGAAGATGATGTAATTGAGTTCCAACACCGTGCCTTCCCTGGGTCTTCAACCCATGACCAATTTTTCCCCCCAGTTTCACGCCACCTTTGAAGCCCTGCTGATTGCACAGCTTGGAGGCCAGGATGGAGCAGGAAACTTCTGCCACCTGATGGGCTCAGGACAAGAGTCTTCACCTGGGACTGGAGAGATCAGGGTTTGAGTGCTGCCATGACACTACAGCATTCATGCTCTTCCTGTTTGTTCCCTGTTCCCATCATCTTGGTGGCCCAAGATCCAGCTCCTGTTCCTATCCTGATAAGGATTCTGCTCTGGATCCATCTGCAGTGGGGCTTCCAGATCCAGTTGCGATGGGGAATTTTTTTGCAGTGAGGGCCCCAGCTCTGTATCTTGTTGCTGCGGGGAAGCTGGAACCAGATTGAGTCATTACGGAGGTGCTTGATGCCTATGGTTCTCCAGTCCTGGTTCCTGCAACTGCAGAGGCACCAACCACCTCTGAGCTCCCTGGTATAATTGTGCATCTAATCATTATGCAGGGTTCTTAGGGTCAAAACTGCTCTAAGTGCTAAAAGTAATGCGGTGAAGATGCATAGATGTACAGTATATAGTAGCCTGAACTAATATGTGGATTCTTATTTATTTTTATTTAGCTAAGTCAAAATCTATAATTATGTCAAGCAACATTTACAAAGTGATATGCTGCAGTTCTTCCTTTATTTCACACTCTGAATGGCAAGAACTTAAAATATACAGGCATTTATTGTAGCAGTTTGAAAACAAGGAACCGTTGGAGTTGGTACCTTTCCATGTCAGAGGCTGCCCCTGTGCAACAGAATGAGTGATGAATTCTCTATTTTTAAATATTTTCCAAAAAAAAGGAGATTAATCTTCTCTCCCTAAATTTAACAGGGGAAAAAGACAAAAATACAATATGAAATTGTGCTTTCATAACAGCAGTATACAATATTTAACGTACAAACCATGTTAACAAATGTTTAGGGCTCACTTACTGCAAAGTTGAACCTTTTTTATTTATTTTTGTTTGTTCATTTTTACAGTTTTGTAATTCTGCTGATTCCTTGTGATTTTATATTGTAAGCTGTTTCTGACTGATTCATTTAATTTTTGTATGGCCATATTAATTAAATAAATGAAGGGGGTGTTGTTTCAAAGGTGGCAGGTTCAGTGAGAGAATTTTCTTAACTGTGAATTAGAGGTTTTGTGGACAACTTGTAATGGTTATAGCATTTGAATACCAATCAAAACAAAGCCAATTTTCACTTTTGCTTGTTTAGTCAGTTTTTTATTTGTTGTCAGCTGTACGCAGGAATCATATAATTCAGTCAGAAAATTAGGTTAACACGATCTCCTTAAAATGATATAGGAAGCTAATATAATATTACATCAATCAAACCATCTATCAAATACACAGACAGAGCATCATTTACAGTTGAGACAGTACAAGCTGTGGCTTATCATTACATGTTGTTTTGTGCAGTCAAATAAAGTTTGGTTTGTAAATTTCAGGTCTAATGTTCCTTGTGTTGCTAAGAAATCAAACACCCCAAGGTGCCTGCTCAGGTCAGCTTTAGCATGATGCCTAATAGTGCCACCTGCAGGTGGATTAAGGTCTCAAAATGCATGTTTACCTCTCTCTGTCAGATGCTCTGACACACTGGATACATGGAGCAAACACCTGAAAACTTAGCATGGCAGGACCTTGGTCTGACAAGTCATGGTCTGACAAGGCCCTACGTAATTGGACTTGAGCACATCTAGTAAATCTTAGTTATTATTATATATATATTTTTTATTCCTGCCTTGTTCCTGTCTGCACCTCTGTTTCCTGGCCTGCCTTGTTCTAAATAAAAGTTGGGCACTTACACATGCATCCAGCCTCCTCAAAAATTTTGTAATGCATGTGGGGAGTTCATGCACAATTCATGATAGGACAGAGTTCAGTTGAAAAACAAAGGATATTAGATATCAGTATATCAAATATCAAGCTTTATTTGATCAGACAACACGTACTTGTCAAAGCCATGACTTTCACTATAAATGACCCTATGTCTGCTTTGATCACATGCAAACTCTCATAAGCAGCAGACAGAGTGGAAGAGGAAGGCAAAAAATGAACTGGAGGAAAGGCATACTCTTCAGAACGAGCAGCTGGAGAAGTTAGCAACAGGTACAGTGCATCACAGGATAGGGTCTGGAAGTCTCCCCTGGGAGCTCCAGTTTCCTCCCAAAGTCCAAAGACATGTACGTCAGGTGAATTGGAGATATTAAAAATTGCCTCTAGGTGTGAATGTGTGCATGCCCTGCGATGGACTGGCGACCTGAGTGTTTGAGTGACAGACAAAATATATACCAAACTAATTCTCCTGAGAAAAAAACCTACGCAAAACAGTGATGAGGTAAAATTTTGTTTCAGATATATGTGTCTAAATTTCTGCCAAAACTGCAAACAATTAGCAATATGAAAAGCAAACGTTTCAATATGTCTACAATCTGATTGGTTGTTGTACCGAGCAGGCGTCTTTTATTTTGACACAACCATGCAAAAGTCACTGTCAGGTTACGTGCTGTTCTCTCACTCCACACTTTTAGAAATAAATTAAAATGAGTAGCCTTTCACTGCCCCCCTGTCAGGACACATGTAAGCACAACACATAGTTTTATGTGTATGCCCCCCCCCCCTCCCCCGGTGCTATTTGGTGCAGGCACGAGTACTTTAAAAAAAAAACTCACAACATTAGGTGCTGGTAGTACGTTAGAACGTTCTATGGGTGGTTCTTATTTAATCGAAAGTGAAACTAAATTGGGATCACCCTTCGAAGCTGCCGCTGTTTTTTTTTCTTACCAGGGAGGATGTGTAAAATACGATGTTCAGCTGAAAAGGAACAGGTTCGCTTTTTATTTTGTTTATTACAGTATTATACTGCCGCACTGTGGCCTATATCTGATGTTTATATTAATAACAGTTGTTGATATTGAGCAGAGAGCATTCTCGAGTAGAGGCCGAAACTCTTTCAAAATAGAGTCTTACTGTTGCTGCGTCAACGAAATAGCTTGTTGAGCTTGTATGTCATTACACATATAATGTGGATTATTTATTTAATGTGGAATGTCAGTTAATTTCACGATGATTTTGTCAAATGTATTATGTGTGTTGTATGGCCACGTGTGTACATAATGCGATGAATTTGTGGTCAGCTACTACCGGCTTAAACTGCTAGTGCAACAACATATCAAAAGTTAACCACGTGTTTGATTCTTTACAGCGAATGGTCTCTCAGATCATAAGATGCTGGGTTTACTCTGAGTATGGTCTCTACTTTCTTCATTTTTTTATTTTGTTAGAACAGTTGTTAAACTTAAAAACCAAGATGGCGTAAAACCTGTTTTCCTTGTCCTTCTCATGGGCGCCTTATCAGAGCACGTAATTTCCTTAACAGCGCTGCCTATAGGTAGTGAAAACTTCCACCCAGTGGTTCAACTTGTCTTAGAGCACGTGTCAGCGGTTGCCATGTGTCCGGTATAAGCTCAGATCTTTTTAACGTGTGTTCTGACAGTGATAGTGGAGGGTGGAAGTGTTCTGCAACAGGATGTCTACAGTCCTTCTGTTTTTGTTTTTGTTTCGTTTTGGTTTTTTTTGAGGGGGGGGGGGGGGGGGGTGTTTTGTGCAGAATTGCATAGAATGTTGACATAAGTTGACTGTTCTGCCATTAAATAAGAGCCCAGCAGCAGATGTTTGCTTAACTGACTGCTAAGTGACAGCAGTGAAAGTATTATTTTCTCAATCTTACTTGAGATACATTTATGAACTGTTTGCAGTTGTGAGGTGTTGATTTTTGTTAAGCACTTGATAATTGTCACATATTCTTATGTAAAGCTTGCACATGTATGACTGTCTTTTTCATATTATTTGTTCTCTTCCTTTCTCTCTTTCATTTTTAAGTTAAAACTCTTTTTCTGATGTAACCTTTTTTTTTTAACGCCAGTTCATGTTTCGATACATCCTCAATCGGTGACATGTAAGAGAATTTCCAGATCCAGAACATTATAATACAGTATGGATGGAGACGAGCCCTGTCACCTGTAAGTATGTATTTGTCACAGTCTTCAGATGTTCAAAAATTGTGAAGGAAGCATGACTTTATTTTTACTCAGCCACTTGGAGGACAATTTTCTCCATTTTTTTTTTCAAACTTATGTAAGTAGAGTTTTCTCCAAGAACAAGACTTCAGAGGATAAAGGCTCTGAGTTCATACTAAGTACAATAAACAGAGGGTGGAAAAAGTGCAAAGTATATATTGTGGAGTTATCATCGCAAGAGAATAATGGACACACTTAGAGCTGTTTGCACTGCTGTAGCAGAAGTTGAACACAGCCAACACTGCTTTCTCTGTGGCTACCACAGAAACTAAAAATGTAATGTTCTGCATTGTTTTCTGTTGTAATGAAAAATCAGCAGATTCTTAAGCTGCACTCTTGCACTCTTGTAGTTTTTTAGCTTGTAGTTTCTGTTAATATGAGTTTTATATTCTTTTGTCTTCATGTGCTTATAGGGTGAACCCAGACAGGACAACGTCACCATGTCTGTCAATGAGGAGCAACCAGTCCATGGACAGACCCATTGCATTCACAGATAGAATGTGCTCTCCATTAACAAGGTAAAGTTGTAAACTAAGAAAACTCGGTTACATTCAAAACATACTGTTACATAATACATTACTTGGTTTCCTCTAATTTCTTTGGGTTATTTTTTAGAGCCTGGTATCTCTTTTGATCCTGACAGTAGCCCTACAGATATTTTCAGAATTAAAAATCATATTTTATTGAAATGTATTGACAAATATTATTGTAAACAGGTTTTTGTAAACTTTGTGTTGGCGACTGAAGGACAATTTGAACACTTAACATTAATTTTCTTTGATGTATTTCCAGTACAAAATCAGACAGGACACCATCACCGTCTCTGTCATTAAATAGTGATCAATCAATGGACAGACCCATTGCATTTAAACAGCAAACCCACTCTTCAGGATTAAGGTAACATGGTCAATCTAGCACTTTGGACTCTTTCTTGAAATCTTTTTGTTTATTTGACTAAACTGGATGTTTTGGACTGAGGAAGTTCACCTGTTTATAGTCGGTACTGTGGATTCAAGTTCTACTGGTTTATGAGATAAACTTGTTGTACTTATTGACAGCTTTAAATATGTGTTGTAATTTATGTTTTGAATTAAATGTAAACAGAAACATGAACAATGAAAATTTACAACTTAAGGGCTTGGGTTACTTAAAGTTAATAGCAGAACTAAGCTGTTTATAATTTGTCCCTGGTACAAATCATTTTCTCTGTGAAGAGGGATAGCTTACTGAATAGGATTAATCACATAATGACGTAATTATGTGATTCCTTTTTAATGTAATGTCTGTCCATGTGTTATATGCGTCCATAGACAACATCCAGTGTAAGAGCTGTAATACAAAGTGTCACTGTGTGAATGGTAGTGTATTTCAGAGTGCATTGTTGGAAATTTGTCTATGCTATTGTGGACATTTCATGATGAATCACTGTTGTTTAAACTCAGAATCAAGCATGAGGGAATCACGTCCATGGACCGACCTATTACATTCAGAAGTGAAATGTCTCCATTAACAAGGTAAAGTTGTAAACTAAGAATACTGGGTTACATTCAAAATTGCTGTTTAACAATGCATCATTTGGTTTCCTGTTTTTTTTGTGTTATTTTTCAGAGCCTGGTGTTTTTAATAGAATGTCTGTTGCTGTATTATATCCCTCCATGGTCAACATGCAACATAAGAGTTGTGATAGAAGTGTCAGAGTGTGAATGGTAGTCTATGTTGTTGTGTTTTAAAAATTTGTCTACGTTACCATGGACATTTCATGATGAATCACTGTTGTTTAAACTCAGAATCAAGCATGGGAGAGTCATGTCACCTGCTCCTTCATGTGTGTCCATGAAAAGTGACCAGTCAATGGATCGACCAATTGCATTCAGTGAAGGGTAAGGTCAAAGATTTGTACTGTCAGAAGTTTAAGTGGTGTCTAACACGGAGCTCATTTATGACCCATCGGTTTCCATTGATCCTCTTCAGTGATGAACCACAGAAGATTCCATCACCATGTCTGTCACTGAGGAGCAACCAGTCCATGGACCGACCTATTACATTCAGAAGTGAAATGTCTCCATTAACAAGGTAAAGTTGTAAACTAAGAATACTGGGTTACATTCAAAATTGCTGTTTAACAATGCATCATTTGGTTTCCTGTTTTTTTTGTGTTATTTTTCAGAGCCTGGTGTTTTTAATAGAATGTCTGTTGCTGTATTATATCCCTCCATGGTCAACATGCAACATAAGAGTTGTGATAGAAGTGTCAGAGTGTGAATGGTAGTCTATGTTGTTGTGTTTTAAAAATTTGTCTACGTTACCATGGACATTTCATGATGAATCACTGTTGTTTAAACTCAGAATCAAGCATGGGAGAGTCATGTCACCTGCTCCTTCATGTGTGTCCATGAAAAGTGACCAGTCAATGGATCGACCAATTGCATTCAGTGAAGGGTAAGGTCAAAGATTTGTACTGTCAGAAGTTTAAGTAGTGTCTAACACGGAGCTCATTTATGACCCATCGGTTTCCATTGATCCTCTTCAGTGATGAACCACAGAAGATTCCATCACCATGTCTGTCACTGAGGAGCAACCAGTCCATGGACCGACCCATTACATTCAGAAGTGAAATGTCTCCATTCACCGGGTAAGAGAGTAAACTAGTACAAGTGTGTTACTTTTAAAATTGCTGTTTAAGAATGTCACAATTTAAACCATGGTAGAGTGTTCTGTTGTAACTTCTTAATCATTCTGCTATTTTTGTGGTTTTAAAAAATGGTATATTTTTAGATTTTGTTAGTATTGCTACGAACATTTTTGGGATAAGAAAATCATAGAAATATATGGACAGATATTGTTTTAGCCTTTTCACAGTGAGTCACAGGCATAGCACATACTTTGTGTAGATGTGTGGGAATGAAATGTTTGCAGTGAAGGAGAGCACAGATTTTTTTAACTTATTTTTTTCAACCATCTCTTACCATCTTCATCACCAATCATTCATTGTTGCTTTTCTATAAGTCTGTTTAACTACTACTGCATTTATTTTGCTTGTATCATTGTTGTTCTGCAATAAAACTTCTATGAAACTTTTTATTTGAAAAGCATAAAAAAACCCAACTGCACTCAACTTGATGTTAACACAGGCAAGACGGCCGTGCAGATATAATATATATATATAGAGAGAGAGAGAGAGAGAAAGAGACAGGGAGATGTAGACACAGTCACATTTACAGAAGCATTTACAGAAGGGATTGTCGATTTACTTCATTTCGTTTTCTAATCCAAAGGCACCAGCTGGAACAATCAGTGTCTCCCTCATCTGGCTGTTTATCTCCACAAAGTGATCAATCAAAGGATCGACCAGTTGCATACTGCAAAGGATTTCCAAGGTATGAGTGGCTTTTTTGTGTCTTTTGTTTAAGACCTTAACTATTCATCTACTACAAAAATTCTTGGACACTTATGAAAAGGATGGATCAGAAACAGAGTTTCAGTTTCAGAACCACACATCATGTCATTTTTCCACACTGACTCACATTACCAGGTCCCTCACTCTTATCCATGAAAAGCAACCAGTCAATGGATCGTCCAGTAGCATTTAGTGCAGAGAGATATGAAAGTTCAGTGCTCTTTAGATCTTAGGTGCAGCATCTACCAGTCACATACACAAGAGATGGCTGTTCAACATTCTTTAAGACAAGAGTAGTGTAATGAAGCTAGTTGCTGGAAATTATGTGTCTTGAACTGAATTGATTGTTATGATATTCATTATTTAATAGTCCTCCCCTTTAAATCCCACTTGTTTTCTGTCAGGGTTAAACTGGACAAGATACCATTACCATGTCCATCACTAAGGAGTGACCAATCCATGGACAGACCACTTGCATTTAGACAAGAAGTCTATTCTCCAGATATCAGGTAATATGATTTCTATCTTTTGGTTTCCTTAAAAAACTGCTGTTTTAATAGTTAGTTTAAGGCTTATTGACTCATTAATACTTCTCTGTACAGTGATCTGACAGCCAGTCTGCTGACAGAAGACCACTTCAGGTGTTCAGTGTGTACAGAGGTGCTGAAGAATCCAGTCTCCATTCCCTGTGGCCACAGTTACTGCAGGACATGCATTGAGACCTACTGGGATAAACCAGACCAGACAGGAGGCTATGCCTGTCCTCAGTGTAGGAAGAGATCCAGAACCCGGCCTGTGCTTTACACAAATTCAGTCTTGGCACTGGTGGTCCAGAAGCTCCAGCAGGCTGGTTTCAGTCCTGCTCTTCCTGCTCACTGCTATGCTGGACCTGGAGATGTGGCCTGTGATTTCTGCACTGAGGGGAAACTTAAGGCAGTGAAGTCCTGTCTGACCTGCATTGTCTCTCTCTGTGAGAATCACGTGAGACAGCACTACACAATACCAGCACTACAGAGACACAGTCTGGTGGAGGTGAATGAAAACCTGGAACAAAAACTCTGTCAGCAGCACCAGAGAGCTCTGGAGGTTTTCTGCAAGACTGACCACGTTTTTGTTTGTCGCTCATGTGCCATGGAGGAGCACAAAAACCATGAGATTATTTATCCCAAAAAAGAGGATGATATGGTGAGTAGGAGAACACTTGGTACTTTTACAGGATCAATTTCACTGATTTTATTCTCAAATATGTGGGATTATAGTAATGAATACAGTTGTGTAGAGAATATGAAGAAGTGAGAAAATGTGGATCCACAGTGAAAAGCATGTGCAGTGTTGTGACCACTGTAAACCATTAAGATTTGAAAATGCTGCCTTTTTATTGTTCTTTACAGGTGTTCACTCCTATTCGAGACCAGCAGTTTACTGCTGTAAGTGGGGAAGCCAAGAAAGAGAACATGGATCTACAAGAAGAGATTTCTGAGCTGAAAGAGGTAGCCAGATCATCTGATACATGTGTAGAATCTACTGATGTATTCATGGTCTTCAACAGGAAGTAGACCATTTTTACCATGTGGAACCATTACAAACACACACACTCAGAGATAGATAGAGAGAGAAAGAGAGAGAGAGAGAGAGAGAGAGAGAGAGAGAGATTTTATTGCTGAGTTCACTGTCATTACAGGTAATTACAGTAATTAAGCATTTTGGGTAACTCTCTTGCATACTGGCCAATAAAGGGCATGCAGGATTGAAGGTGAAATACCTGCTTCCATCCACAGAAACCCCATCACAACATAGTGGTACGAGGCACTGATAATTCATTTTGGTCATTTTTCTGTGTTTATGTTCTGCAGACTTTGAGGAAGGCTGTGGATGAGCTCTCATATCAAGCCAAGAGATTCTGTAGAAGACCTGAGGAGGCAGTCCCTACAGGTGAGTTTTATGACATGTTGGAGGATTATGGGCCATATTCACTAAGGATGCCAATAACACCAAACAGAAACAGAAAAAAATACCCAAGCGAAATGTGTCCTATATGTAACTGATCTTCTAAGGATGAAGAAACAATATAATACTGACACAAACAATCTCGTTTCAATAATGGAAGTCTTTTAAAAGATACGTTTTTCTGTGATATTTTGACTCAGATCAGGACGTGTTGGATTGAACAGAGCTTGAGTCTTAAGTAGGAAGTAAACATTTTCACAGCAATGGTGTTATTATCAAAGCTGTACAAATGACTGGAACAAATATCTGAAGTTACAGTTTTTTATGATTGCTTACACACCTGTTGCGGAATTTTGCTCATTGTGTCAAAACTCTACACACAAGCCAAATAAGGCACAACACTTGGAGATAAACATCTCACTTCTATGTCAAAATGTCTCTGCAATCAAAACCTAACAATCCTTTTTCAAAATGGCATTTTTGCAACGAAGTGATACACACATGCACCATTTGAATTACTCTTTGAAAGCAGCAACAACAAACTGATGTACTTTATACAAAACACTTTTATCTTTAGTATTTCGTATACCTTTTTAATTTTCTCATACAGGCTCCTGTGAAAGACTGAAAGATGCTTTTCTCTAGGCATTCACTTCCAGTGTGTAAGCAATCGGCAAAAACTGTAATACTGGAATGGTATTTGTTATTATCATTACATTGTGTGGATATTGTGTGACTGCACCTTCTGACCCCGGAAGGGTTGCCATGGTATTAATTTTGTTTCTGGAATCGAGGATTATTGAACTAAATGTCTTTATCTCAATTTTTATTAACTTTCTAACATGTTAAATAATCCAAGCAATTATAGTCTCCAATAATGGTCAAGTTTTGTAAATCATGTTTTTTTTTCTTTTTCCTTAGAGCTTTACATGTATGAAAACACTAGTCTAATCTTTAGGTAAACGGACCATACGTGTTGTAGTGGTTCTTTTGATACTTGTGATGTTAAATTACTTTTTTTACCTGTTGTTCTCTAGACTGGACATCTGACTGTACTGAAGTAGCTGCTCTTAGTCGTCCATTGAATCTTGGAATGTTGTATGACTGCTGCAGTGATTCATTCTTCTCAGGTAAGTATAGTAACTTCCAAAGATCTTGGATTCATAGATCCTGAAAATTGCCTCTCCCTTCAACAGCATAAGTAGACGGATAACTTATTGCATCCTTGAATAAAATGTTTGCTTTAGGTGGATTAGGTAGACTTTGAATTAATGCAAATACAGAGCTAATTTTTCACTGGATGCTACTTATACTAGACATTTATAGAAAGGTAAAAGTTTCTTAAAAGTCACAGTAATCCCATTTGCCAGCAATCCCATTACCTATAACCAGTAAACTAGTGGACAAAGCACTGTTCCAGTTTATAAATGATGAATAATTGCAAGTAAATCTATGGAGGACTAAAACAGTGTGCTAGAAATGTTATGCACACAGTCTGATTTTGATATTAATATCCATTTAAATGTGTGAGAGGGGGACACAGTAGCAGTTCAGGACATTTAAGCGTAAGCATCATCAAGCATCTTGAGCATTCCATGGTTTTCAATGTTATGGTTAATTCACTGTTATGATGTTACTGTTAATGATCCCTCAGACTGTGGGATTACTGACAGTTATAAATCAGGGAGGAATAATCTTTATTATTTGATGCACATCTTTGTAAAGAGGATCTTGGGCATTCTCAAACAAATAAGGACTCAACTGGCCCATTTTTAAAAGACAGGAAGTGGTCATAAAAAGAAAATTATGTTGATTTCTTGTTTTTACATGCTAGGAAGAATATAAAGTAGACCACACCCTAATCAAAAACCTCTCCATTTTCAGATCAGTTTCTGTGGGATGAGGGTGTTATATCCTCTTTGAGACTGTCTCTGCCTTGGCCACACACAGATGTGAGGGTTTTAGTGGGAGACTCATTGCAGGAAAGATTCAGAGCTCTGGATGTGTCTCTTCCTTTAAGAGCCACTGTTTTGTCTGGACTTATTGAAGTGGGTGGAGCTGCTGGGTATCTTAACCACACCCCTCGATCCCTACAGCAGGACCATGTCACTCTGCACTACAGAGCCACTTCCAGACTGGAAATGCTCAGCCAAAGCCTGATCCAAGGTCAAGCTCCTCTCCGACTGACCAATCAAAACAAAGCTACGCATGTGGTCATGGCAGTGCTCTATGGAGCTCAAGCTTTCTTTGTCTTTAAAAAGGACAGTGACAGCAGTGATGAAAATGGAGGCCTGGAAAATGTAATAAAGAAGATGACTTCATCCTTCAGTGCAGTGAAGGAAGAAGTCCTGTTTGGATCCTGTTTGACTGAAAGTGAGCGATTAAACACTTTGCTCTATGACTGTGTTCTATACAGTGATGTGGGTGATTTCAAGAGTCCCATGAACTTTGAAACTGCAGTGAAAGTCTACAAGTCCTTCCCAAAGCTACTCGGATCCCAAGGTGACATTGCAGTCCCTCTGAAGGTCTGGTTGTGTCCTCTGAAAAATATTGACCCAACTTTTGTTCGGGTAGTGAGGGAAATCCGTGATGACTTGTTGCACAGAGCAGTGAATGTTGTAGAACAGTTGAGGAATGGGATCAGGATGTCTAAGTATTTGATGGATGAGTCCTCCAGTCTTAGTGTGATGGCATGGTTCCCTATTCTGCAGAAGAAACTCACTCAATTTTACGAACTTCTAAAGCAGTATCAATCAGAGTTCCAGGGAGCTTTAGCCACTAGCATACAGACCATACGAGAGGGAGGAAAGGAAGGAGAAGAGAATCTTAGAGACATGCTTGAGAGGAATGATCGGTCTCCATTCAGTCCCCAGAATGTACAACAGTGGATCCATAACAAACAGACAGAAATCAAGGCTTTGAATGACTGCAGAGATGCCAATATCACCATTATAAAATCACACAAGCAGTTGAATCAAATCATAAGAGATCCACAAACAAACAGGGTGCTCTGTTTTGCTCTTACCTCACTAGAGAGAAAAGATCCATTCCTTAAAGTGCTGACTCAGTACATCCATTTGGTAAACAGGTTCTCAATGGATAGATTTTATACAACACATCCATTCAAACTCCCAGACTGGTCACAGAAGATACTCTCAGATCTACAATTATTCAAAACTTCCAAAGACAACAATGAGGATTCAGAGACCACAAAGTACATTGCCACATCTACAGCTAATGATGTCTTCCTTGGATCCTCCATTTTGCTTTACCAAGCTGGCAGTGTTGTTAGCCAGTGTATAAACCTTGGAGTAAAACCAGATCCAGCAGTAACAATACAGACAAAACAAACAAGTGTCACAGTGAGACTACAAAAAACACAGAACTTAATCACTGAGAGATACAGAATTGAGTACAGAGCTGTAAGCAGTGGTGCTGCTGCCCCTAGGACTAAAGCCTGGGATTCTGTTTACGTCTCTAGTCCTGAGGGAACTTATACATTATTTGGTTTAAAAGCAGGAAGCAAGTATGAGCTCAGATACTCCGTTATCCATGATGGCAGAATGAGTGACTGCAGCAGAATCATTACATTTCAGGCTCAGCCAAGACTCAGGCCTGGACAGCCTAAAGCAAGAAGGCTGAACAAATCTACCATCAGTTTAGACTGGCAGAGGCCTGAATCTGAGGAGGGTTCACCTGTTCTCTACTACATGGTTTGGTGTAAAGAAGCTGGATTGGATAGATGGTCCTCTAAACAAACAGAGGGACCTCAGTGTGAATGTACTGTAACTTTCCCTCACAGTGCTTGCTACAGAGTCAGAGTCTCTGCTGTCTATGGAGAGGGAGACACCAGTGAACCCAGTGAGGAAACAGACATCCCTGTGGATGGTGAGTTCCATCATATGGCACATTGTCTACATTTACCTAAAATTCTGAGTACAATAATGAAACTGAAAATGAGGGGAGGATGGGGAATGGGGGGTTCGACATGAAATTAGCTTTTGGGTTGTATGTCCCATGCAGAGAATTTTTTCTGAAGTATTTAATACACAATTATATGCAAACCACTTAAATGACAAAAAGTTCTGGCATAGAAATGGTTGTTTTGACTTGATTGAGCAGTTAAAATTTAAAACACAACAAAACACAAAAAAGGGCCAGTCCTCCCTTTTTTGTATCATTTAGTGAGGAATTAGCTGTGGGGTAGTTTACTGGTACGGTATACGGTAATTGATCAGGCAAACTAGCTGTTTTTTTTTTTTTTTAATGTTGTCACTAATTTTCTGTCTGCATTGCCACCTAGTTAGCAAAATCAAAACAAATTTTGCTTTGGTTGAGCTTGGAATGGCCTGGAGACTATGTATTCCAGGATTGGTGTCTATTGCACAATATGTACTGGATATAGCTGTCTTCTTCCAAAAGGTTATGACCACTACTGTTTATTGGCATGTGGTCGCAATATAGAATGCAGTATTGAGCTTTTTTGTTTGATGGATATTGAGATTCAGAGTCCAGATTTTTTTTTCTAAAAAATTACTTTAATAATTCTGTGATATTTATATATTCCAGGGTGAATTCTCAAAAGTAAATTTCGGCAAAATCATAACTTACAAGGATTTTGTGGCAGAGCTGATACAAGTAACGTTCTAGTATAACAGTAGGCAGAGATACACTAGTTGAAAACAGAAATACAGTGTTTGAAAAGTCTGAATAATACAGTAGAGCCCAGACAAATTTTATACAAGTGTACTATATGGAAAGACCAAGGTGACTGATATAAGGATTGGATATATGGATATAAAGATATAAGGATAAAAAGGGTTTTAGAAATAGAATTCAAAATGTTAGGAAATCCGCTATGGCATAAATAAATGGGGGAATGAGAGATCTATCAAAACCAAAACAAAACTAGTGTAAATATACCTGTTGAACAAAGGTGAAAATGTTACAGGAATTACAAAATGTGCAGTTATTATCAGTAACAGATATCCATCAGTACCCATCATGAATTCACTGCCATTGTGAAAATCTGAGAGCTTTTCATAGCTTGCTTTGGAAGAAAAAAAAAACTTGCATAAATCAAAGTCATTTTAGAGTATTTCCAACAAATTTCAGAGGACATCACTGTTCTCACACTTCTGTTTCCTACGATTAGTTTTAGAGTAAAAAACAAAAAAACAAAAAACCCATCTCATAACATGCTAACCAACATTAGCATTTTTACAGTAGATTCATAGGGACATTCATTAACTTCATGGTATCAAAACACACAAATTACTGGAGTCTCCAACAGCAAAGTTCCTGTCAAAGGATTGGATTGGCAGGAATCAAATATTTCCTCCCTAAAACTGGTTTTCACTTTTTAGTATAGATTAGATGTTATTTCAGTTGAAGACTTAAGACAAAACAAAACAACAACAACAACAACAACAACAAAGACAGTACAAAAGCAATAATGATACCAATACCACCAACACTACTGCTGCTACTACTACTGATAATATTACTACTGCTAATAACTACTAAGCTAATAAAAACAACTACTTCTAGCACCACTACTACTACTATTACTACCACTACTACCACTACTTATAAAATTAATAATGAACAGACTAAAAATAAAAGGGTTCCAGAGGTTTTGCTCCTTGGACCCCCAGTAAATGAATAAATTAATAATAAATAAAATGCTCGGAATATCTGGAAATAAAATTTGTCTGATGAAAAATCAATCAAGTCTGATACATGCCAGTGGATTTGCTTTTTCTCTCTTTTATACTGCAGAAGAATCAAGTTATTACAAACGGTCAGATGTTTTAAAATAATACAATAAACTGAAGAGCAGTTCCATTATTTTGAAGTGGGATATTACAAGTGATGTTAATGAAATGAATGTTTACAAAACATATCCTTCCAAAACTAGTGTAAATATACCTGTTGAACAAAGGTGAAAATGTTACAGGAATTACAAAATGTGCAGTTATTATCAGTAACAGATAAATGTTATGCAGTGTTTTTATGTTAAAGTTAGGTTAAAGTAAGCTGGCTTTGCTTAAATTGGGGCTCAGATCTTAAAAAGTAACCGTAACTGTAAAGAGTGAAGACAAGTTTGAAATGGATAACGAGTTTGAAAAGGATAGGAGAATTGACCTAGAAAATACAATAAATCATTGATCTTAATAATACCAAACCTATCAACAAACATATTAGCAG
This sequence comes from Chanos chanos, assembly GCF_902362185.1. Taxonomy (NCBI): domain Eukaryota; kingdom Metazoa; phylum Chordata; class Actinopteri; order Gonorynchiformes; family Chanidae; genus Chanos; species Chanos chanos. The sequence goes on from NC_044505.1 coordinate 16,791,887, forward strand.
TTTGCTTTGTAGTGACAGGAAAGAAACTATTCTTAGCAGTTCTCATTAAACACACTGCCTGCTATCATATGAGATATGATTGCAGTGGTGATATTGATACTGAATTATATCAATACTAGAATTGTCTGTGTTTAATGCTGTCATGATGTTTAACCAGGCTTATAACCTCTGTGTTTCTTGCAGTCTGGTATATAGACCTGACAGAGAGAAAGGCCTCCCTGTTCTTAGAAGTGCTGAAGCTCCAGAAAGAGAAGAAACCAATGCAGCTGAGAGGTTGGACAAATGAAAAGAGTGAAGTGGAGAGTTTCCTGCAATGCCTGATGTATATTTCACAGCTAAGGTTGGTCCTACCACTAAGTATAATAATAATAATAATGATAATAATAATAATAATAATAATAATATAAATGTGTGTGTGTCTGATGTCTGTTATACTTCTCGTCCATAACAGGGTGTGGGCTGATAACAGGTAGCAATGTCCACAGTTGATATCTTAGCCTTACAGTTTAGAGTCTTAGAATCTGTAATGCTCTGGGTGAGTTTCAGTTTGGTCTGCATATGCACTCTAGATCCAATATAAGCGGGATAAAACAGACAGACCAGCAATCAATATATCTTTAAAAAAAGGAGGAAAGAGCCAGCATTTATTAAAATTAGGAAACACACACACACACACACACACACACACACGTACACACTAATTTAGTACTAATTTAGTTCTATTCAATTCATTCCAACATTTATGCATTAACATTTACTCATTTACAGTTACATTTGTACATTTACTTTCAATTCAATTCAAGACTCTGTTTCAATGATGCTGAAGAGGACGTTGTAGAATAACAGTTGACCTGCTCTTAAAGGTTGCTTTGATGTATCTTTTCGTTTGCCACTCACCATCATGAATTCACTGCCATTGTGAAAATCTGAGAGCTTTTCATAGCTCGCTTTGGAAGAGAAAAAAAAACTTGCATAAATCAAAGTCATTGTAGAGTATTTCCAACAAATTTCAGAGGACATCACTGTTCTCACAGTCCTATTTCCTACGGTTAGTTTTAGAAAAACAAAAAACAAAAAAGCAAACCCATCTCATAACATGCTAACCAACATTAGCATTTTTACAGTAGATTCATAGGGACATTCATTGACTTCATGGTTTTCAAACACACAAATTACTGGAGTCTCCAACAGCAAAGTTCCTGTCAAAGGATGGGATTGGCAGGAATCAAGTATTTCCTCCCTAAAACTGGTTTTCACTTTTTAGTATTGATTAGATGTCATTTCAGTTGAAGGCTGCTGTGCCGATGGTATGAGGAAAATCTGGTTAATGGTTCGCTGTGAATATTAGACTTAATATTAATATCACTTAGCTGTTACCATAACCTTATTTCGGAACATAAAGTATGTATGAATGAACAACGACGCAAGTATGAGGCTTTGCTCACGAAGAGGCACGCTTAACCAAAAGAACTATCTGAGTGATGTTCTAGTGGAGTTTCTTACACACAAAAAGGGCAGTGAGGAAGGGAGAGAAAAGGGATGAGGAAGAAGAAGAGCAGGCCCAGTTACATTCAGGTATGAGATACAACCGGAGCCCAGTAGACGCTAGGTCGAACTGTTACATAGCCGAACTGTAGCGTAGCTGAACTGTAGGATGGGAGGGAGTCTGGCATTTTATCTGGTGCAGATGGGGGTGCTGCTATCCTTTTTGGGGGTGTCTCTGTCTGAAGGGAGGAGACACTCCTTGAAACTCCCTGACATGCATTTTATGCTTCCAAACGAGACCAAATATGGTTTCTTTATCATTAAAAACAGCACAGTCACACCAATGGTCATAAAATTAGCTGCTCGTGACTTGGCTACTGGTTATTTTTAAATCCTACCACGCTTTTATGACTATAGGAATGGTTATGGCTCGATATGCATACTTTTTTGATAACGTGATATGCTTAGTTTAATTTTTGTTTTGTCTTACATAGTTTGCACCCGAGTGGGGCAATGCGGATGGGGTCTGTGGCATGGTCCGAATTCCATTCTCATCAGGAACTAACCTCCCAAGTTGATGTAGTCTCTCTCGCAATTAAATGTTATCAGCATTTGACCAAATGGTCTGGGGGATGCTGCGCTAAAACATCGAGCCTGGTGTCTGTTAGGTGTTACAGTGAGGGGTTTCTGTTTTGGTGTGCATTGGTTCTGAACACAGGAAGGCCTGGGCCATAAAAAGAGAGAACTGGGATCAAAGGGGATGGGGATAGAGAGGCTGACTGAGAATGATAGAAAGAGATAAGGAAAGGGTGAAAAAGGAGAGAGTTTACACAACTTCAACTGCAATTACTAAAGAACACTAAAGGTTAATAAATGTCCTTTTCTTTTTGAAAGCTGCATAGTGTCCGCCTGACAAGACATATCTCTATCAAATTTTATAGCACGGCTGCATCGGTAATGGAGAAAGAACGAGAGTGACTCTTAATAGTTGCGCACTGTTTGCTCTGCCACATGCCTGTTACAAATAAACGCAAGCTCATATATTAGAAGCTGTGCATATTTACAAATATTTAAACAAATATTCAACTGATAATCATTCACACATGGAGAGAGCCATGAAAAAAACTGATGCCAGGTGAGAAGCCTGTCCCATGGCCTCTGCCGTCTGTAGAACGATCTCTACATAATACCAGTAAAAATATTATTATAATATTTTTTCATATAGAAATAAATTAAATGGGTTTGATGATGGTAACAGTTGGAATGTGCAAGTAGTATATATCCTATACTTTGTCAAACTGTCAATCAAAGTGATTTATGACCCCCTGTGAGGACACCCCTCCCCTCTCGGCCTCCCTCAGCCGGCATGATTGACAGGGGTAGTCAGGACATGTATGGACCAGTCCCACTGGTAATAAATACACTTGACATGGAAATAGTGTTCTGTACGTATCCTGGTGTTCACAGCTAAGTCTAACGAGTTAGCTGTTTAAAAAATGTCTGCATCTAGCGCGGCAAAGAGTGTGAAGAGGGTGCCTCTTGTCACTATTAGCGACGATGCTATGGCGGGTGACAAAATGACTTTTGCGCCAAAAAAGAAGAGGAAATCCGAGAGTTTGATTCATTTTCTTCAAAATGAGAACGAAGCGGTGGAATACAAATGGCCGTTGTCTGATGGGCGCGCTGCTGGATATGTTTTCGACAAGTTTGCGCAATCTGTGAAGCTGTACACCATTGAATCTGGGGAGTCATTTACAGAGGACACGATACACATACCATTCCATGGTAAAGACTGGAGTTTGTTCAGAAACAAAGTTTGGAGAGACCTTGAAGTCGCTGGTTTGGAACGTGTCTACAACGCTGCGTGGAATAGTGTAACACAACAGAAAAGCTACTACATATTTGCTAATTGTTTTGAAAATGAAACAACCATGCCTGAAGACTGCTGTTGGCTTGATGAATTTTGCGAGAAGCTTTGGAAAATGAATTTGACTTACACACCGGGGTCTGAGTCTCCTGAAATGCTAACAGGATCGTCTTCTCCAGGGAACGATAGAGACTATGTCCACACTACTACAACCCGTCGGGTAGAATGTGGAGGTATCTCACAGCCGTCAATTCTAAGCGATATATATATATAGAGATGTATTGCAAGATTTAATCACCTCCTAAAACAACAGTTATCATCGGAGCATTAAGGTGAGACCTGCAGACGTCACCAGAGAAAACCAAAATAACATATTTAAGACTTTGTTTGGCGTGAAAGATGCAAAGGGCAAGAGTGTTGTGTTTAAATACAAGACTGGAGATGTGGTAAGGGTTTCCAGAGTGAGAGGCCCCTTTACAAAGGAGTACGAGCAAAACTACACGCACAAATTTTTCACCATAGCTGAGCACATTCTGCGAACCCTGCCCGTCTACAAGCTGAAAGATTATGGCGGCGATATAATAGATGGATGTTTTTATGAAGAAGATTTGCAAGAAATAAAGGTTGGTTGAAATAAAACTTTCAAAGTTGAGAAGATTTTAGAAAGAAAGAAGATGGGTAAAAAGAGCATAGTTCTGGTAAAATGGCTTGGATGGCCTTCCAAGTTCAACAGTTGGGTTTGTGAAGAAGATGCGGTTGATGTTTAGAATCACTTTTAAAAATGCTGTTTTTTGTACGCTGTTTCATTCACGGTAGACAAGACCATGGGTGATGACGGGCTTTACGTAACACTGCCTTGCAATTCCTCTCGGTCGGTGTATCCTGACAACGAAATATCCCAACACATCCCTTATTACCAAAATCAGGCCGGAGGCCTGTTGCCTGGCTATGCGAGTACTCCTACCATGTATGGCACGGGGATCTGCTGTATTTTTCGAGGGCCTTTTGGAATGGTCGCGCCTCTATTTAAAAAAGGGTTCAGCATCGCTAAACCGCATCTTAAGAGTGCTGCTAAAAACATTGTTAGACATGTGGAAACAATGCAAGCAACCAGGATGGTTCCGGCCTGTTAGTGATGCCCTGCAGATCTGTGAAAAGACCACCCGGTACGAGGTTAGCACCACATGCAAAGAAAAACAAAGAGAAGCCTAAGAGGCTGTCAGTGTCAAAAACAAAATCGCGGGATAAACACCATGGACGCACATCAGCTGGAAGAGATTTTAACACCATCTTCTAATCATGTCGCTGATACACGACATGTTAGAAAAGTGCATCAAGTCAAAGCTGGACTTGTTCACAGTGCCCTTGAAACAGACGACAATAGAAAAAAAACACATGTAGAAGTGCCACCAATTTCAGCCATATCAGATACGGCACCTTTGGAATTTTTCATTGCGGGGAATGGTGAAGACTGTATTGATCTGAGCAACATGTTATTGTACATACGACTCAAAATCACAAGACCCGATGGGACTAACATCCCCGACGGTGCACCCGTTGGATTGATAAACTACCTTGGCGCCTCTGTATTTTCTCAGGTATATATGTCCTTGGGGGACAGGTTGATCTCGCAGAGTTCAAATACATACCCCTATCGTAGTATCATAGAATGTTTAATCAGCTATGATCGACACACCCTGGAAACACTGTTCTTAGCCGGCCTCTTTTACAAAGACACAGCAGGACATATTGACCTCACGGACCCTGGTGGCGAAAATCATGGGCTGACAAAGACAGCTGCATTTACAAATGCCAGCAACATGGTGGCGCTGTTGCCACCGATCCATAGCGATATATTCTAACAAGAAAAACTGATGTTAAATGGCATCGGTATTAAAATACGAATGATCCGAATTCAGTCTGATGCGCAATGACAATGTAGCATACAAAATAAACATTCTTACCTTATTTGTTAAAAAGTTTCTGTTTCCCCTGCTGTAAGACTAGGTCACGCTCAGGCATTACTTACAGCAACGGCTAAATATCCCATCGATAGAGTGCATGTGAATTTTTTTTCCATACCGACCGGTACATGTGTTTCTAACCAAGAAAATTTCTTTTTAGGAACGCTACCCACGGGTGCATACGATAAGAATCCCTTTGCATTCAAACATTATGATTTAGAGTTTCTAGCCGCCTACGTAGACGGTCAGCAATTCCGCGCTAAACCCCTTCAACCCGAGTATAGAGAATGAATACCATTCAGCTGATGGCGGTAATGGACAAAATCTGCGCAAATACCCATTTTCTCGGTGTGTTAGCATGCGATCAGCTACTGGATAAGCCTTTACAAAAATTACCTTCATCCATAATAATCAATACTCACAGTTCAGATCTCCCCGGCAAACACTGGTTAGCCGTCTACATCAGCGAGGATTGTGTGGTGTGTTTTTTGACAGCTTTGGAACCAACCCAACCACGAACTGCTTCCACCATACATTTATACGTTTTTAAGAACCATGTGCACAAGACTACAGTTTTCAAACAAACAGGTTCAAGATTTTATGTCGGTAACGTGTGGCAAAAACTGTGTTTTTTTCCTCTATCACATGTCAAAAGGATCAAACTATGAAGATGTAATGTCCAGATATTCTGATAATTTGATTAAAAACGATAACATGGTATTGCTATTTGTGAAAAAATTACAACCCTGTGTGTGTATTTTTAATACGTTTAACTGTGTTCAGCATGTACAAATGGGAAAAATGTTTATGAACAAGCTTTACAAGCTGTACTACAATAATGCATAATAAACCAAGACAAATTATGTATGATAATTTCGCATGCGTGTCAAAATTCTGTTTATTAAGAAATGTCAAAATACACAAAACAGCTCTGCACAGAACACATTTTACAGGGAGATTTTGGTAAAACAAATAAAAATAAATAATAAAAACAAACAAGACATAAACTGCAACATATTTTACAACAGGGTACTATTAAAAGTCAAGCCATGTGGCATCGTCCAGATGAGGTGATCTAAACATGGGGGTTTCAGGACATTTTGTTCCCGTTGTATAGCCGTATGATCTGGTGTTTTTAAATTAATTGATCTCATCTTTAACACAGGTGTTTGGCATGGTGGATAGGGGTATATTTAGAGTCGCAATTGCTCTCAGGAATTCACGCCAACTTTGCAGTCTGTGTTTGACACCCACCATGTGCGGCGCTGTAACACTTTTTACTAAATCAAATATGCGAGAGCCAGGAATAACGGAGCCATTTAAAATAATTTAGCCCGATTCGTTCCACAAAGCTACGTCTTTCGATTTAAACATCTTATCCAAAATGTATTGAGCATTTTTTCTGTTTCTTGATGGCACAGTGCATTTTTGTAATGTTTTGTGCCATTAGCGATAGAGCCTATAGGGTAAAATGTCTATCAGTAGTTTTGGGGTATGAATTGCTTTGTTATATAGTTATAACCGTTAATCACAGTTAATAGGGGTCCCCTCTCAATACAGCCTGCACAGCGGTCCATAGCAATTCTTGCAGTGAACAATGTTATATAATTGGCTGCCTCTTGAAGCATTACAGCTGTAGTTTCGGTTATGCTACGGTATGGCAGTATATGGAAAATTCATACTGAATGGAAAATTAAAATCAGTATACCAGATGAACGGGTATACCACCCAGCACTACTTAATCAGTGGCACAAAATACATGTAGACCATTTTCCTCTGAGAAATGAACTGCTTAGTAAATGATGCCAGAGTATACTGACCCCATGCACATTGAGACACATGGTTTGGGATGCACTAGAAATGCACAATTTAAGGGCCACAGTTGACTATCTAAAGAGAAAGAGTTGCAAAAAAAAAAAAAAAAAAATCTTGTTGATGGTAGTCAATAAGAAACGAGCTGAAAGTACAAAATTTGTTGAACAACATCAAAACTGGAACATGTGTTCCAATTTTGAGACCAAAATTGTAAAGCACTCTTGGTGACAATGGTTTGGATATGAGAGTAAAGATGAGAATATGAGAGTAAAGATAACTATTGAAGTGAATGTGACACTAATGGTGCAAAATAATGGTGGATCTTCAGTATTATGGAAATCTTCACTATCCACTGGTCCTGGCACTTTTGTTGAGTTTCATTAGATCTCATCAGATATTTGGGGAGCAAATGGATATTTCAGCAAAACAATTAGTGCTAGTGTCCCTAAAAATCAGTTTGTCTCAAAATTACAGTTTTGTAATGGCTAAATTTTTTGGTAATGTAAAAATATAAAAATTCAAAATACACTGTAAACATTATTTCCAGCCTGCTCCAAGCCTGATCTTTTGTTTGATCTAGGGCTGTCACGATATCAGATTTTTCACTATACGATTATCGTGGCCAAAAGAATTCACAATAACTATAGAAACTTTTAACAAAATAATAATAATAATGCTATCAAATTCATCTTTATATTTGTTTGTGTGTTTTGTCTCTTTCTTGGCAAATGAATTACGCTCAAACTATAAACTTGGTGAAAGGGTGTAGCATGGGCCAAGGGGGAACCCATTAGATTTTGGAGCAGATCCAACTCATGGGGTGGATTCAGATATTCTTTTCACTTTCGTTAACATTGCGAGATAGGACGTAAACAGAATTTGCTGCGTATGACCAAACCCGTCGTAATTATGGTGAATGCTGTGCCGCTATTGTGAGGATTTGACAGACCAAGACCCAATCGCAGACCCACTGGGTAAAATAAGATTTATTCAGAAACAAAAAATCAGAAGCCAATCTCAAAAACAGCATCCAGTCCAAGGTCTAAGAAGTCCAGAGAGCAAAAAATTCTAAGACATTAGTCAAAAGATCAGAAACAGGGTACAAACAAGGTCAAAGCCAGAGATCCACAGGGCAACCAAATCCAAACCGTTAAGCAGAAACAGGTCCAGGTGAACATGGCAAAACTTACAAATCACAGGCAGGCACAGGCAACTCACACAGGCAGGCACAGACGGCAAACGGTCACAACCTGACAATTTACAATTTAGCATTTAGCAGACGCTTTTAACCAAAGCGACTTACAATCAGTGCATCAGTTGGATTCCTAATACCTCATAAGCAGACATCGCTAAAAGGAGTGAGCGTCAATTTACTCCTTCATATTGCGCCCCTGGAATTCTTAGACAAACATAGATAGAAGAAAAGGGTTTTTTTTTTTTTAAGGAAGGGGGGTTAAGCTTAGGGGGATAGGTGGGTTCTGACAAAGAACAGATACCAGCACAGACTTGAATACACAGAACCATTGTCTTCAAGGACAGGTGGTTGGTGGAAGCAAATGAGGCAGTAATAGAGATCAGGTGAGGGGCGGGGACAAGAAAACACAGGAACAAACAGAAGCACATGGCAATACTAGACACAAACAAAGGCACATGGCAACACAATACCCAGAATGGCCAGCAGGGCAGCCAAAAGACAAAGTCCTGACAGGAGTATTGACAGTAACCGACCCCCCCCCCCCCCCCCCCCCCCCCCCCCCCCATTAACGGACGCCTCCAGGCGTCGTGGCAGAAGGAGTCGGATGTCGGCTGCGGAAGTCTGATGAGGATGTGTGGGAGTTGATGGCGTACTCTGCCCAGGGTAACTGTTGGCTCCAGGAGGCAGGATTCTGGGAAGCCATGCACCGGAACACCGTCTCAAGTTGTTGGTTAGCCTGCTCGGTTTGGCCATTGATTTGTGGATGAAAACCTGAAGACAAACTGACGGATGCATCAAGAAGTTTACAGAACGCGTTCCAGAAATTGGAAGTGAATTGTGGACCCCTGTCTGACACCACATCAATGGGTAGCCCATGCAACCTGAACACATGCTGTATCATGAGGCTAGCAGTTTCTTTGGCAGAGGGAAGTTTGGGGAGAGGAATGAAATGTACTGACTTGGAGAAGCGATCCACAACGGTGAGGATGGTGGTGTTACCCTCTGATGGAGGCAGACTGGTGACAAAGTCCAGCGAGATATGGGACCAGGGTCTCTTGGGAACGGGCAAGGGTTGTAACAGGCCAGCAGGGGCTGGTTGGAGGTCTTGTTCTGGGCACAGACCGAGCAGGTTGCAACGAAGTTATGGATGTCATCATGCATGGAGGGCCACCAGAACCGCTGACCAATGAAGGCCTTAGTTCGTCTGGTTCCAGGATGGCAGGACAGATGGGATGAATGACCCCACTGCAAGATCTGTGAGCGGACAGAGCTGGAAACATAAACATGGTTAGTGGGGCACTGGCTGGGACCTGCCTCGTTCAACTTGGCAGCGCACACAGTGGACTCTATGTCCAACTGTGCAGCGCCCAGGAGACAGGTAGATGGAAGAATGGTATCTGGTTCTTGGGGACTCTCTGGAGAACTGAACCTTCAGGAAAGTGCATCAGGTTTGATATTCTTAGAACCAGGACGGTAGGACAGAGTGAAGTTAAATCTGGAGAAGAACAGGAACCAGCGAGCCTGACGGGGGTTTAGTCTTTTGGCGGTGCGGATGTATTCCAGGTTCTTGTGATAAGTCCAGACCAAGAATGGCACACAGGACCCCTCCAACCAATGCCTCCATTCCTCCAGTGCCAGGATGGGGGCTGAGGTAAAACGCTGCCTCAGGTCACGGAAGGCTGTTTCTGCTGCAGGGGACCAGAAAAATTTGGCAACTGTAGAGGTTAGGGCAGTGAGGGGGGCAGCCAATGTGCTATAATTATGAATGAACCGTCGGTAAAAATTACCAAAACCCAGAAAACGCTGAAGCTCCCGATGGTTAGTCGGTGTAGGCCAATCTAACACCAGCTGAGATTACATACCCGAGGAAAGAAACTGTATCCCGATGGAACTCACATTTTTCTGCTTTAACAAAGAGCTGGTTCTGCAGTAGATGCTGGAGGACCCTGCAGACATGAGAAACGTGATCAGTAAGGGACTTGGAGAAAATCAGAATGTCTTCCAGATAGACAAAGACAAAGTGGTTAAGCGTATCCCTGAGAGCATCATTGACCAGGGCCTGAAACACAGCAGGTGCATTGGTTAATCCAAAAGGCATGACCAGGTATTCATAATGGTCAGAAGTGGTACTGAAGGCTGTCTTCCATTCATCCCCCTCACGGATTCGGACCAGGTGGTAAGCATTGTGGAGATCCAGCTTGGTGAAGACTGATGCCTCCTGTAGCAGTTCAAAGGCTGAGGTCATGAGGGGAAGAGGGTAACGGTTCTTAATGGTTATATCGTTGAGGCCCCGGTAGTCGATGCATTGGGTTGTTTTTAACCCAGGTGCTGGTTAAATATTGGACAGAACGCACGTTGGGTTAAAGTAACTCAGCAAGATGGGTTGCTCATTTAAACTAGCAAGCTGGGTTGCTTAACCAAACCAAATACCGGTTCATTCTGACAAGGATGCTGGGTTAAAATGACCCAGAAAATTGGTCTTGCCTATCAACCCAATACTGGTTTATATTGACCTCTTTGTTGAGTTTATTCGATTTACCAGTTATGTTATTATGTTCAGAATAATCTCAGGCTTATTCTCATAAGTCATACATTATCTCATTACAAAGAGTTTAGATTCTAAAAAAAGATATAAGCAGAATTAGACTTGCAATGATGCCCTCATCTAAATGAAGAAAACTGTCCTCATCTTTTGCCTCATCTGAAACGCAGAAAACAAACAGAAAACAGTGTTGTAGTTCACATAATGGCACAAATCATACAGCTATACACTCCCACCTCAGCCCTTATACATGGACACACAGTACACATTATAAGTATTATAATAAGTATTATAATAAGTATGGTTAATAAGTATTGTACAATTCCATTGCCGAAAGTTTCAACAATAAAATGCTTACCTGCAAAATTATATGAGCTCTGAAAGTTGCCATTCCATCAGTTTGTCTTTGACAAAGTTGTCCATCTTTGTACATACAAAGGCTGCAGGAAAAACACAAAGTTAGCTAATGCAAAGAAAACATTAGCTTGTAATGCCTGCTAGCTAGATTGTTCAACTGCTTGGGAGTTGATAGGCTATGTTTGTAATTAGCCAAGTGAAAGATGGCAGCGAACTGGGAATCAATGATTAGCATGTCATTCTGCTGCCTTTATAGTAGGGTGAGTTTATATAAGTACAGCATAATATTACAAACCTCAGTCTTTGTAATGGTAGTTTTCCCTCCTACCAGTGGTCGTCTTCCCGGGAAAATAACGATCTGTTGAAAAAACAGTGCTTTTAAATGTAATGTGACCCAAAGGCTGAGTTGTTTCATCCCAGCAACCCAGTGGCTGGGTAAGATTATGTCAAATCTGGAGGAGGAGGGGAGGGGCACTATCTACAACCACTAACCCAGCTGCTGGGATGCAGAGAACAACCCAGAATGGGTTACAATAACCCAACAAAAGGATCAACAGCCTCAACCCAGCTTTTGGGTTGAAAAAATAACCCAGCATTTTTTAGATTGTATGTAAGGAATAAGCAAATTGTTTCTTCCAACAAATTAGCTTTCACAATGATACATTCTAATTTTTTTGTTCTAAATTGTCTTAATTACAATGAATGCTGTGCCATGACTAAACATACCACAAAATATAACAGCCACTTCAAACATCACTGTAGAAATAAATGCAGCAGGTATGTAAGAAATAAGCATTATCCAATTTATCCCTACTGTCTATTTTCCAAGTCGATATGACCAAAATAAGAGTACTTAAAGGTTATTGAGGGCGCATAATAATTGCTAATAGTTTCTTATAATAAATTAGTTTTCCTAAACATTGATTCTGATTTTTTAGTTGTAATAGGTTTGCAAATATATCGAGACATATATAGTGGTTGCGGTTGCAGATTTGAATATCATAGAAGAGGAGACTATTGGCCTTGGCGGAGGTCTGCGCTCTCTGAGTGCCTTTCTACTTTACGATATTATCATAAGTGTATTATTAACATGGTATCAATATTTCATTTTTGTAAATGTCACGGTTATCGTCAATACTGGTACATTATGACAACCCCAGTTTGAACTCTGTTTTGTTAAATAAATCCTGTGTTTCTGCACTTGCGTCCTGCCCTAGTTTCGCTCTGTGACAATATTGTAAATTAGACCATCAGTCACTCAACTGTTCATGCCTCTTGTTTCTTGTTACACTTTTTCTTTTTTTTTTGGTGCAGATTGCCTTCACAGAGGACAATGGAATCTTTCAAAGAGTGGGAAGACAGAGTGAAGTCATTTCTACTCGATCTGTTTCTTCAAACTACTCTCTACCATCAAAAGAGTAACAGCGCGCATGCTTCAACTGTGGACAAACTTTGGTCAAATATTGATAAATCCTCCATAAATGGTTGTGCATTTCTTCTGGATCTGTACTTGCATGTGAAAGACTATGATACTAAAACAGGCAGGAGTGTCCTTCCAGCAATACAGCCACTTTACCAGTCAGCTCCTGCAGTCTGGGACATAGACCTCTCAAAGAGAAAGGTCTCTGTCTTCCTAGAAGTGCTGAAACTCCAAACAGAGGCGAAACCAGTAGAGCTGAGTGGGTGGTCACATGAAGAGAGTGAAGTGAGGAGTTTTCTTCAGTGTCTGCCACATATATCTATCCTAAGGTGTGTATTGTTGTCTGACCATTAATTGAAGTCAATGCTCAACTTCTGAGTAATCATGTTTCATTAATGTAATTCTTAGTGATCATGTTTCATGTATATATATATACACATGTATATATATATATATATAAATCAATGCCCTTATGTTTAACTATTAAACTGAAACTGAAGTATGTAATTTATCAGCATAATATGTTATTTTCCCATAATTCCATGATGGCTAAATGATGACTCGTATGGATGTTAAATATTTATATTGATAGTAATAATTTTAATTTTGATAATAATAATAATTTTATTTATTTAGCACTTTTCAAGCTTAAGCACAAAGTGCTTTCAAGGTTAAAGGATTTACAGAGTAAAAATGATCAGAATCCCACATAAGCCCCCCCCGTAAGACATTCAAAGTTTAAGACGTGAGAGAATATATATATAGCAATGAGTGCTGATTGGAAGTGAAACTGCAAAGGACAGAATAAGTACCCACATATAAATAAGCAAAATGCAGACAAAGAAATAAGCTCATGAAAGGCAGGTAAAATTTGAGTAAGGGAATAACCACATATATGAACACATAAGATGCAAATATAAAGATGATCTCCTATAAAGCAGAATGCCAGTAAAGAGCAAACTAGAATTTAAAATAGATAAAAGTCCCAAACATATGGAAGGGCATATAATAATCCAAAAATGATGATGCTAAAAACGAGCACAATTAAACTTTGTATTGACGATAAGAATGAAATAAATGAATGAATGAAATGAAATAAATAAAATATATAAAATGAAATAAAAGACCATAAATTAGAAATATAAAAAGCAAATATAAAAATGGTGTGGTAAAAAGCGTTGTTAAGTGTTTGCCATCTTGTAAAGATGAGTTTTAAGGAGGCACTTAAAAGCTGCAGTGAAGTCTGCCGATCCCACGCTGAGAGGAAAGCTGTTCCAAAGACGAGGGGCCATAACAGAAAACGCATGATAACCCTTGGTTTTCAGTTTGGTCAGTGGGACAATCAGCTGATCATAGGGACCTGGCTGGGCTGTAAGGTGTTAGAAGTTCTTTAATATACTCCAGAGCCCGACCATGGATGGCCTTGTAGGTAATTAATAAAATTTTAAAACGTAAAAACTAAATTAATGGGCAACCAGCACAGTGAAGCTAAAACTTGGGTGATATTGCAGGACTTCCTAGATTTAGTTAATAATCTGGCTGCTGAGTTCTGGATATGTTACAATTTTGAGACTGAGTGAGCGTTTATGTAGGCAAAGCGAGAGTTACAGTAGTTCAGGTGTGATTATATAAAAGCATGTATGAGTTTTCCTGTGTCATTTAAATTGAGCATGTGTCTTATCTTGGAGATTTTGCTTAATTGGTAAAAACAAGCTTGACTGATGTTTTTGGTATGCTGCTCAAACGATAAGTGGCTATCAAAAGTTACCCCAAGGCTCTTTGTCACAGGCTTAACATTGGAACTAAGTGAACCAAGGGAGGACTGTATATATAGTTTGTGATGCTCTGGACCAGATCAAAACCTCTGTTTTTTTGCTATTAAATTGTAAGAGGTTAGTTGCCATCCAGTCCTTGACCCTGGATAAACGGGAATGCAGTGTGGCTAGATTGTTCAGTTCATGTGGTTTAAACGAGATGTATAACTGTATATCATCCACACAACAACATGATGTTGTGTTGCCAAATGATATGTCCAAGGGGTAACATGTACAGTGAAAATAAAATTGGTCACAAAATAGATCCTCGGGCAGTCCACAGGTGATACTAGCTGTTGAAGATTTGAAATCCTGGATCGAAACAAAAAATTTCCTGTTTTCCAGGAAAGGGGATAACCATTCTAGAGCAGCTCCAGAAATTCCTGCCCATTTCCTTCGATCTCTCAATGAGAATTTTGTGCTCTATGGTGTTGAAGGCTGCACTTAAGTCCAGCAGCACTAAGATAGAGCAGTGACCAGAATCGGCAGCCAGTAATAAGTCATTTGTCACACATAGGAGAGCTGTTTCCGTGCTGTGTAGTTTCCAGAAACCACTCTGGAACTTTTCAAACATATTATTGTTCCTCAGTGGTTCTGGAAGTTATATAAGTTAAGATATAATTCTGAGTGTTCTGGTATAATTATAAGGATAGTTTATATGAACTGTGTTTTTTTCTGTATCAGCTCTGTAATCAGGATAATCTCTAATTATTCTCATTGCTATCATCTTAAACGAAGTCCTTCACTGCTTCCACAGATTCGATCGACAGCAGAATCAGAGAGAATCATCTGAGGAGTGGGAAAAGAGAGTGAGATCATTCATACTGGATTTGTGTCTACAAGCAGCTCTCTGTCAGAGAGAAACTCTACAGACAACTATAAACACACTACTGTCATATGTAGAGTATGAGGAATGTGATTTCCTGCTGGATCTGTACTCACATGTGACAGACTATGAGACTCAAACAGGCAGGAGTGTCCTTCCAGCATTACAGCCAGTTTACCAGTCAGCTCCTACAGTCTGGAACATAGACCTCTCAAAGAGAAAGGCCTCCTTCTTCCTACAAGTGTTGACACTCCAAAGAGTGAAGAAACCAGTGGAGCTGAGAGACTGGTCAGGTGAAGAGAGTGAAGTGAGGAGTTTCTTCCATTGTCTGCAATATGTCTCACAGCTGAGGTAAGATTTTTTTATGAACCTTTTCATGTATTTACATGTGTATTCATTACCCCCACACATACAACAGAGAGCTTTAAGAGTACCATCTCCAAACGTTTCCCTTCATCACCTCTCTGTCAGCTAAATGCTTAATGCGATGTGTTATGCCCAGCCTATGGGTTACTGGGTATAACCATAAAAGTGACTCCCCTTTTCCCTACTCCTAGTGATGACCTGTGCCAGTGAATACAGTCCAAAACAAAAAAGTGATTTATTTATGAATGGGTGGTAGTCAAGAGATTGTGGTGTAGTTTAGTGGATGTTATTAAATTTCTTTGAAAAATAGCACAGGATAATTGACACCATGATCACCCTCCCGCAAAAGAACAGCAACAGCAGCTTAAGCACAGCCTTCTAGATTCTAGTAAAAGCATCAGTGACATCATATATTGCCAACTCAGATGCACCGTAAAATAGTATCTCAGCAAGTTGGGGAAAGAACTGGCCATAATAAATATTGGAGCACCCCATTGTAAGCTTAATAACCCCAAATGGCCAGAGCTGGACAAGCTGTGATTGTGGGATAAGCTTAACACATGGGGGATGACACACTTTCAGTACAACTACATGAGTGCCCCCATTACACTCCAGCCCAGACACAGGGGACCATCCACGTCCCAATACACCTCTCTCAACCGGATAAGTCACAGGCTGTGAGCCATTCTTCTTATGCTGAGCTGCCAACAAATGGGTAGTCAACGAAACATCAGCTTGCTGAGCCCTGACGGGCTGATTTTTGTAAAGCGGCAAACATAAATCTTTTTCATCTGACGTAACATCAACAAAACAGACACTCCGTTCAGTTTAGAGGAGGGGCTGACCAATCATCAGGCGTGTTTAAAAAAGAATTGGAAAGGTTGGTTAAATCACCAAGCTTATGAGCCTGGGCGCGAGTCACCACACACGCTGGAAAAACTGGAGCTGTGTCGAGTGGGATTCTCAGGTGCCTCGGGAGTAGTTTCCTCCAGCCAAATCATTCTCGAGAATGATTGTTTCCCAAGAATGAAAGACACTGTTTTCTAGTTTAAAATTGTTTTCCATTGGTTGATTACTGCCTCCTGTAGTACTGAAGAGGTAAAGGTTCACACATTTAGAAAATGAATCCTCTAGTGTTGAGTTGTGCTCTTCATAAAGTACCATGTGTTTTCAATAATTTTCATTCAGTCTACTCTGCACGCTTATTGTCAGGGCTACAGTGTCGTGTAAATGATTTCTCAGAAACACGTTAGAAAATATGAAAAATTTATTAGTTGCTTAAAGGCTTCACAGCTCAATAGGATTCTTACAGACACAGAGAGAGAGACTGATGTTCCACCTGCTCACTATGTTTTATGATCACCTAATATAAAAAAAGATCTAACAGAATTAATGAGAGAAATCAAGACTACAAGTCAGAAAAGCAGAACATAATACAAAGATACAACTTAATAGAGTGATGTCTGGCTAACATAGACAGGGGAAAGAAAGACAAAGCAAAAGAAAGAAGAGAGAGAGAGAGAGAGAGAGAGAGAGAGAGAGAGAGAGAGCGAGCGAGTGAGAGAGAGCAGTTTACAGGATAACACTCTGGTTTGTTGGCTCAGTGATCTCTCTGAAGAGAAAAGGAAAGAAAAAGAGAGTGAATGAGGCAGAGACACAGGAACACACTGAGATAGAGAAAAAAGGAGATCAAGTTGTTTTAGCATCTCAACCTCCTGTCCCAGACTAAACATTAAGAAAGTTTTGTGACTTCTTACATAAACTCTCTTAGTAAAGCGAACAGTTTCATATCTCTTGAGTTCTGAATTATGGCCTCTGTCCTCATCCCATAATAATGAATCTACATGTGTCTTTGTGAGAGAAGCACTGGTCTCCCCAGGACCAAATAAGCAGAATCTTCACATTTTGGATCAAAGCTATGCATTTTGAGTCTTTCATTTAATAATATGATTTAATTTATTTCTCAGATAATCTTAAGGACAGTTCTATAAAAAATTGTACCAAAGAAGGATCTCAACTATTGCTGATGCAGTTTCACGCTTTAGTTATATTTAATGTATGATTTCTTTTTGTGTTTTGGATTATGTTTTACTGATCGGTTTAGTGACCAAAGCAGCAGCTCCACACTGGTCATGAATAAAGCTGTTGTCTGCCTTATTAAGGCATTAGGATCATAGTAATGCCCATTATGAAGTGAAATTGGAGATGGGCAATTGTGTGCCCTTCTGTTTGGTACGACCCTAGAAATGGTTGCCGCTAATATTCTCACTACAAGGGTCCTGCAGAGGGTCTAATAATGCCATTATCTCTGCATAGGGCCAGACAGTTTGTGCCTTGCAAAAATATTCAGACTCCGTAAATATTTTCAAAACTTACTAAAATTTAAATTGGATTTATTTGTGTGTCTAATGTAGTTAGATCTACAGCATTAGTAACCTATGGAGGCTAGTATACATTCACACCTTCTGTTGCCTTTTCTTATGTTGTCAGTTTTAATATGGAATGTTGTACTCTAACTTTAGTTATGCACTTACTGTTTTGGAAGGTAGTTTCACGAGACGTTAGAAGTCTCACAACTGAGGTTACAGAAGTTGTTTTTTTTTATATACATAGATGTATGTGTGTGTGTGCACGTGCGCACACACACACACACTCACACCGTACACCATCCATATAGTCTTGAGAAAAGTCCTGCAGTGTTTAATAGTGCTGATGTTCGTGTCTTATTAGTTGATCATCTCTATTAGTTAGCACCTTCAGCTTTCCTATTTTTAAAACAACATTGTCATTTAAATTCCTGGCTGCAGTACTGAAACTGCATTCATAGTGTTATTTAACTGACGTGAGTTGTGTTGTGTGACTGTAATGCTCTCCCCGTAACTTTACAGTGAGAGGAATGGAGGCTGTTATTAAATAGTCGCTCTCAGTATGATGAGCAGGGCTGTACCAGACTGAGAATTTTGTCAGTTGAATGGGATTTGGCTGTTCAGTACGAACATTTGACTGTTTGTTCCTTTCTTTTTCATATAGACTATCCAGCAATCAGAAAATCCATTGTCATGAGTGTCAGTGATGATTTTGACCACATTAACATAGTCAAATGCAACAGAGTCCTGGGAACATATTTTTGAACATTTACAAAAATCATAAGACAGCTGCATATGATGCAAGATTTGAATTATGGCCTATTTGAATTGACAACATATAATGTTGGGATACCATGTGGATTTGTCGGAAGAATGAGACAGGCAGCATACATGTATTTCTGTCTAAATAAGCTCTTATAGTTTTTTTTTTTCATGTTAAACATTTTAAATGTTTAAACAAATAAACAAATAAACAAACCGTTTAAAATGAATTCACGCCATTTCCCACTATGAAATAATAACCTCTCATCTTCAACAGGATAGGCTTATTAGGCTGCTGTATTTCAGTTGTGCTCTTCATAAAGCACTATGTGTTTTCAGTCATTTTCATTCAGTCTCTTCTGCACACTTTTACACTGAGACATAGCTAGCTTAGTTTACCAACCGCTCCACCTCAGGTTTCAGCTTCTCTCAGCAGTTCACCACCAGTGCATGATGTCACGTGCATTTTTTTTTTCTAAGTGCGCTGGCTAGCCCTGTTAGAAAATAAAAATATATTTATGATTCCCCTTATTTATAATTCCTCATTAAATGTTACGTCTGTGCACGTTCGTAAGCTTCTATCTGTTTTATCCTGTTATTGTAATGCACACCTACTGACAAAGAAAAAAAAAAGACAGCTCGACTGACTCTCATTCGACTGACGGGTCTCCGACAGATGATTCCACTCGTCGACTTTCAGGGGGCAGCCCTAATGATGAGTGATGTCAGTGATACCTAATTAATGTTGAATAATAGCTGCCCTTATCTACTGTACATGTACATAGGGCTTTTTAGTACTTCAATGTGCAGATTTTTTTCTTTTTGGAGTTCAAGTTGGTAACGTGGTATATACTCAAACCCTCTGTTACTGTTTACAGCATCAAACAAACATAAATGTTTATTCACAAGAATTACTTGTATCAAGAAATCAAAGTCAAAACAATCAGCAGACTAATGGAAATTTAAAGAAAGCTCTGGTAAAACATGACAATTATTTTAATTATTTTACAATCATAATCCACAGAACTTCACAAATATCTCAGCACAGATGTAAATCATCCTAAATTTAGTTTAATCAGCACACAGATGTGAATTCTCTTCAGTGCAATATAAATGCAAACACACACACACACACACACACACGCACTTGCTGAGTGAATAAATTGCCATTGTTTGTTTCTATAATTTATAACATGTTAAAATCAGATCAGCAGACTGAAAAGCGAAAATTTTTTTTTGCTGATTTCACTCAATCAGTTGTTGGATTATCAACTAATGATGGTTTTGCCTCTAAGGTACTTCACATAGTAAAATAAAGCAACTTAAAAACCATTCAGAAAATACTGACCTTTGAATGCTTTTGGGTAATGCACATTAAAGTCACTTATGTGATCGTAATATTCATTATAAACAGACTCATTAATCTCTAAGGTTCAAGATTTTGAAGGAAACTCACACCAGAGCAGATGCAAACACAGACACAAAGACACACGCACACAGGCGTACGCACACACACACACACACACACACACACACACACACACACACACACACGCACGTGTAGCGTAGGGATGTGAATCTCCATCACTGATGTGATACACATCTTGATGCATTGCCAACGATCCGATGCATTAAAGATACATATGAGGGAACTACAATTGCGATATATTACTCACCCCTATTTGATGCAGTGCCATTGAGCATGATTTGATTCAACACAGTTCGATCAACGCGATATGATGTGATGCAAGAGAACATGATACTGTGTAATTCAGCATGGCACAGATTGATTTTATTTCTTTGGTTCTTCTTAAGCAGACAGCAAGTCATAAATCAACTAAAAAGATACCATTTTTACTTCGCACATTTGTTTTCCCAGCACTGCAACTCCATGATAATCTGTGATCCGCCCAGATAGTCTCCGCAGTCCAGTAGACTGTGCGCGCTGTTCATTGGATCCCTCTCATCCAGCTACTTTCACTCTGACCAGTTGCGCGCGGGGCATTGGACCTGCCACTAGAGGGCTTCAATCCCCCTCGCGGGGTTTCAGTTGCTCTCGCAGGCTAACTGGACCTCTCTTGCCGGGTATCTGGATCTCTCTCGCGCAGAAAGAGTTCGTTCCCCCTCACGTTTTTCGCTTTACTTTTGTCCACATCTGCGCCTCGTACCGAGAGACTTGAGGAGAATGGGCCACTGACAGCAGTGGAGATAAGAGAGCACGCTTGAGAAACAGTTTAGAGAGGAGGAATCAATCTAAATATAAAATTATTGGTCACAAATTATTGTCACATTTCTAGATAATTAAGCAATAGGGCCTCTACTAATAATTATCTATAATAAATTGTATTTTATTGATTCAAAGATGCAGTGGTGGTTGTATGGGGCTCTGGGCGAACCCCTCCTTCAGCCCCCCACCCTATCGGTGAATCTTACCATCCCTAATGTAGTGCAGATTAGCTAGTCATGTCGTACCCAAACATTCTATATTAATTTAACAAAATTTCTAATATGATGTTGTAAATGTTGTAATTGTGATCTTCTGGCAAATTTGATGCAGGGGTACTCATGACTGGTCCTTGAATCCAGATTAAGTCTCTTTTTTTCTCTCTGTTTTTATTTGTTTTTGTTTTATTAGGGTTTTTTTGTAGTTGTCTACTCCTAACCACTCTTTGATAAGTAAACATTTGGTGTAGGTCCTTTCTGTGTGGAGTTTGCATGTTCTCCCCGTGTCTTTGTGGGTTTCCTCCTGGAGCTTCAGTTTCCTCCCACAGTCCGAAGACATGCAGGTTAGGTGAATTGGAGACACTAAATTGCCCCTAGGTATGAATGTGTGTGTGAGTGTGTTTGTCTGTGTGTCTGTTGTTGTGAGAGGACAGAGATTTTGAGAGAAAGCGACATACAGCTATTGACAGTGCGATTTAGTGAATGATACATATTGATTGATCGGCTTGTGGATAGTGAGAGACAGACAGTGACCAATAGTTAGGGTAGATATAGTGACATTAATATTTAGAGAGTGATAGCAACAGATAGTATAGAAATTTGATAGGTGTAGATAGTTTGATAGGCTATATTAAGATGGAAAATCAATGTAAGATCTCTGGTGTGGGATCATTTCAATTTGGAAACCCCAAATTCTAGCGATAAACTTTATTGTGCATTGGATTCAACGCTGATGCATTATACATATAAAAGATCCTGTTTTTTCTAATCTAAAAGTTTATTCTCAGAAACTGACATCGAATTCAATAATTTTATCCGTTTTTTACATTTGAATTTCGTAACACAATAAAGCTACAATGTAAAACACTTGAGGGATTACTTTTGACATATGTATTCAAATAATTGTAATCCTTGTTAAACAATTTCACGCTGCAGCTTTCGCTATATATAGCACACAAGCTTCAAACAACCCACGGCGTTTCACGAGCAAACACCAGAATCGCGCACATCAGACTAGCGCATTTAATACTGATATTCCCATACGTCAGGCAGAGAGCAAAAAGTTCAATTATCCGCAAATTAAAAGAACGTGTGGGTATAACAAATGCTACACAGCTCAGTAAAGAGAAATAATACTATCACGAAATGGTAATCATTTACTCGATTTCCGCGACTGGTGTTGCTTATTCTCTGAATCGTTAGTTTTATTGTTAATCAAACAGGTGGACGGGGGACAGGTGGAAATTAATGATAGATTTAAAGGTGAGGTTTGGGCTTCCTCTGTTTTCAGCTCTCATGCCACCACTACTGATGTTCCCCAAAGAAAGCACATTTAAAGTACCTATACTTCATAAGCTACAAAGTACACTCAAACCCACAAAACCCAGTAAACATAGCAGCCTTTTGTCAATAGATTATCTTCCTACAATGCCATGGCTTAAACCTGAAACTGAAACACAAAGCAACTGAAATGATTGAGAATTTGTCAACGCTTGTCTGAATAGCTGTTTCACAGCATTATCAAGATGTGACGACTGCAAAAGAGGCCAGTAGGTGTCACCGTGGAGACGAGTGTTGGATTGTTTCGAAACTTTTTCGAATTTTCCGTCACAATTACTTCGAACGATTCAGTGTTTCATGACGCTTCGCTTTGCCCACCACTAGGAAGAACGCACTAACTTAATATTTCTCAAATCAATTACAACGTTACAACATCGCGACTACATCAGCAAGATCTCCTATCTCGCTAGATACATCGAAGTGTATGGCTAAACTTACGAAATATGAACATGGCGACGAAGGAAAAACGCACTTACATTCCGTCATTGACTCAGTACTCGAATTTCACAAACTGGATCACACAGGAAGAAATAAGAGATGATTGATCATCACAGGAAGATAAATCTAATTATACTGTGGTTAGGGCTGAACCTGTGCACCCGTTCCATTTACACAATGGCAGAAAGAACTAGCAAATTATATACATCATCTCTTGCAACCAGAAAAAGTGAGTCCTAAAATGGCAAGCACCCAGAAATGTCCGAGCCTTTCACACACACACACACACACACACACACACACACACAAATTGGCCAGAAAACGGTCCACTAAAATAAATACACATTCAGGGGTCAGTATTCTCAAGGGCACCAGTTCAGCTCTGTAGTTCATATCATTTCTCTCATTCTTTTCATCCCATACTGAGTCCTTTACTGTTTCTACAGCTTTGCTCCACCACACAATCAGAGAGAATCATCTGAGGAGTGGGAAAAGAGAGTGAGATCATTCATACTGGATCTGTGTCTACAAGCAGCTCTCTGTCAGAGAGAAACTCTACAGACAACTATAGACACACTACTGTCATATGTACAGTATGAGGAATGTGATTTCCTACTGGATCTGTACTCGCATGTGATGGACTATGAGACTCAAACAGGCAGGAGTGTCCTTCCAGCATTACAGCCAGTTTACCAGTCAGCTCCTGCAGTCTGGAACATAGACCTGTCAGAGAGAAAGGCCTCCCTCTTCCTAGAAGTGCTGAAACTCCAAACAGTGAGGAAACCAGTAGAGCTGAGAGGCTGGTCAGTTGAAGAGAGTGAAGTGAGGAGTTTCCTTCAATGTCTGCCCTACATCTTAAAGCTGAAGTAAGTATCTCTGTTTTTAAAAGTACTTTACTCAGTTCGATTTAAAGGCTAACATTTCACTCTTTTCCTCTTTTTTCTAACTTACACCATTCATTAAATCACCAATTTATCATTCACTCAGTTACTTTTCAGTGTTCAGTCTTTCAGAGATTTACCCCCTGAGACTTAGTCTAGGTTGTCTAGACCAGCTAAACCATTTTTTCTCATTTCTTTTATTCTAATTTTAGCACTGATGCCATTGAATATTCATTCAGTATTTCTATAGCATGCCCATATAAGACATTTCTGTTCTATTTAATTTTTTTTACAGTTCAAAAGATCGTTGCAACTCTTAAGGTTGGCTTTTTTTTCTAGAAAAGCTAAAGTTTAATTTCAAACTGTCTTTTTGATCACAAATGAAAATTCTTTTGTCGTTTATTTTTATTGAAACGGTTGTTATACGGTTGCAATAAGTTGTTATATAACAGTTGTTATATGTCATCCTAGACTAATATAATTAACACATATTTCACTATATTTAATCAAATCCATCTTTGACACATATTTGACTGTATTGAATCAAATCCATCTCTCATTTATGTAACTTCAGCTCTATTCAGTTACACTGTTTTTTCATACACAGTTGTAATGACTATTAGTTATTGAGCTGGTCTCTTTTTAAATCCTTTTGCACAGATATTACACCACTACACTAGGATAGTAACTAATAATACTTCTTTATCTGTGTTATTTAGATTTCTTCCTTTCAGAGAAGTTTCTAAAGAAGCCCAGTTTCTGGCAGATCTTTTTCATGCAGCAGCAGAGTGTGAGAGACAGACAGGAGAGAAGACACTGGAGCTGTTAACATCAGTGTGCACTTACAGCTCTTATACTTTTAGTGTCACTCAATGCTCTGAACAGTGTGATTTCCTACTGGATCTGTATTCACAACTGAAGTATTTAGAGACTCAAACAGGCAAGAGTGTTATTGCAGCATTTCAGTCAGTTTACCAGTCAGCTCCTGCAGTCTTGAACATAGACCTCTCAAAGAGAAAGGCCTCCCTCTTCCTAGAAGTGCTGAAACTCCAAAGAGCGAAGAAACCAGTAGAGCTGAGAGACTGGTCAGATGGAGAGAGTGAAGTGAGGAGTTTCCTTCAATGTCTGCAATACGTCTCACAGCTGAGGTAAGATTTTTTTTATGAACCTTTTCATGTATTTGCATGTGTATTCATTACCCTCACACATACAGCAGAAAGCTTTAAGAGTACCATCTCAAAACTTTTCCATTCATCACCTCTCTGTCAGTTTAATGTTTAATGCGATGTGTTATGCCCTGCCTAGGGGTTAATGGGTATAACCATAAAAGTGACTCCCCTTTTCCCTACTCCCAATGATGACCCATGCCAGCGAATGCAGTCTAAAACAAAAAAAGTGATTTATTTACAAAGGGGTGGTAGTGAAGTGCGTCAGGGCCAAAACGACAGCACAACAATCTATAATTTACAACCTAAATAACCTACTTCCCAAAATAAAAGAAACAAAAAATACAGATAACTAACCTACATCCCTAATGAAAAAAACAGGAGAAAAGGTGAACGAACAAAAATGGCTTCTCATCTCTACAACTACCCGGACTGTTCACATGAAATTATTTACAATATATACAACAAACATCAGTCAGACACTGCACACAACGAACACACAGATTTACGATATATACAACAAATATCTATCAGGAAATATAAAGACAAATTGTCAATCAAAACCACAGCAATTGCTTCACAGCACGGTCAGACAAGAACAGGAAAAGAGGGCAACCAGCATCAGAAGCAGGATCTTTTTAAAAATGGTGCCGTCAGGCTGTGGACCAATCCTCAGCAACAACCTACAACTGAACACATTAAAGATACAGAGACATATGGGGAAAACACACCAGACGGGGGGGGGGGACATCACATATTGCCAACTCAGATGCACCGTAAAGTAGTATCTCGGCAAATTGGGGAAAGAACTGGCCATAACAAATATCGGAGCACCCCATTGTAAGCTTAATAACCCCAAATGGCCAGAGCTGGACAAGCTGTGATTGTGGGATAAGCTTAACACATGGGGGATGACACACTTTCAGTACAACTACATGAGTCCCCACATTGCACTCCAGCCCAGACACAGGGGACCATCCACGTCCCAATACACCTCTCTCAACCGGATAAGTCTTATGCTGAGCTGCCGACAAACGGGTAGTCATCGAAACATCAGCTTGCTGAGCCCTGACGGGCTGATTTTTGTAAAGCGGCAAACATAAATCTTTTTCATCTGGCGTAACATCAACAGAAACAGACACACAGTTCAATTTAGAGGAGGGGCTAACCCAATCATAAGGCGTGTTTAAAAAAGAATCGGAAAGGTCCCTTAAATCACCAAGCTTATGAGCCTGGGCACGAGTCACCACACACTCTGGAAAAACTGGAGCTGTGTCGAGTGCAGTGGGGGCCGCAACACACACCTCAGCGGTTGGATTCTCAGGTGCCTCGGGAGTAGTCAGAAAACAAATCAAGAATTTTCCCAAGAATGAATGACACTCTTTTCTAGTTTAAAATTGTTTTCCGTTGATTGATTACTGCCTCCTGTACTGCTAAAGAGGTAAAGGTCAACACAGTTAGAAAATGAATCCTCTAGTGTTCAGTTGTGCTCTTCATAAAGTACAGTGGGTTTTCAATCATTTTCATTCAGTCTCTTCTGCACACTTATTGTCAGAGCCACACTGTCATATAAATGACTTATCAGAAACATGTTAGAAAATATGAATACTTCATTAGTCCTACTCCTTTAGAACCGTAAGTGATGCTGTACACATGGAAGAGAGAGGATTATGTTGAGTCCTGACCTGTTGATGACATCACAATGACCCATACAGACACACATTCATATTCACGTTTAGGCGAATATGTGCCCACTAGATTTATCACTCTGATATAATCACATAAACGCATATAATTTTCATATAGTTTCTTTTTTCTTTTATGGCTGCTTAAAGGCTTCACACCTCAATGGGAATCTTACAGACATAGAGAGACAGACTGATGTTTCACCTGCTCACTGTGTTTTATGATCACCTGATATAAATAAAAGATCTAACAGAGTTTATGAGAAAAATTAAGACCACAAGTTGGGAAAAGCAAGACATAATACAAAGATACAGCTTGATAGAGTGATGTCTGGCTAACATAGACAGGGGAAAGAAAGACAAAGAAAAAGAAAGGAGAGAGAGAGAGATAGCAGGTTATAGTATAACACTCAGGCTTGTTTGCTCAGTGATCTCTCTGAAGAGAAAAGGAAAGAAAAAGAGAGTGAATGAGGCAGAGACACAGGAACACACTGAGATAGAGAAAAAAGGAGATCAAGTTGTTTTAGCATCTCAACCTCCTGTCCCAGACTGAACATTAAGAAAGTTTTGTGACTTCTTAAATAAACTCTCTTAATAAAGCGAACAGTTTCATGTCTCATGAGTTCTGAATTATGGCTTCTGTCCTCATCCCATGATAATGAATTTACATGTGTCTTTGTGAGAGAAGCACTGGTCTCCCCAGGACCAACTAAGCAGAATCTTCACATTTTGGTTCTAAGCGATGCACTTTGAGTCTTTCATTTAAGAATATGATTTAAGTTGAATGTTGTTCTCTTATTACTGCCTGTGTTTTTTTTATCATTTCATCATAGTTTTATTTCTCAGATAATCTAAAAGAAATCGCAGTGGACAGTTCTATAGACATTTAGACCAAAGAAGAATCTTAACTATCACGCAGTTTCATGCTTTAGTCATATTTAGTGTATGATTTCTCTTTGTGTTTTAGATTATGGTTTACTGATCGGTTTAGTGACCGAAGCAGCAGCTCCACACTGGTCATGAATAAAGCTGTTTCGTGCCTTATTAAGACATTATGGTCATAGTCATGGTCATTATGAAGTTAAACTGGAGGTGAGCAACTGTGTGCCCTTCTGTTTGGTACGGCTCTAAAAATGGTTGTCACTAATATTCTCACTACAAGGGTCCTGTGGAGGGTCTAATAATGTCATTTATCTCTACATAGGGCCAGACAGTTTGTGCCTTGCAAAAATATTCAGACCCTGTAGATATTTTCAAAACTTACTTAATTGTGTGTTTACTGTAGTTAGATCTGCAGCATTGGTAACCTATGGAAGCTAGTGTACATTTATACCTTCTGTTGCCTTTTCTTATGTTGTCAGTTTTAACATTGAATATTGTTCTCTAACTTTGGATATGTGCTTACTCTTTTGGGAAGTGGTTTCATGAGGCGGTAGAAGTCCATCTCACAAGTGAAGTTTCTGCAGTTTTCTTTTTTCTTTTTTCCTTTTACTCCTCTTTTTTGTATAAAAGTAGATGTATGTGTGCGCACACACACACACACACACACACACACCCCTATACCATCCATATAGTCGTGAGAAAAATCCTGCAGTGTTCAATAGTCCTGATGTTCATGTGTTATGAGTTGATCATCACTATTAGTCAGCACCTTCAACTTTCCTATTTTTAAAACAACATTGTCATTTAAATTCTTGGGTGCAGTACTGAAACTGCATTCATAGTGTTATTTAACTGACGTGAGTTGTGTTGTGTGACTGTAATGCTTTTGTATCTAAAATAATATTCCATGAGAAGAGTCAGGCGAGATTAAGTCCCAACCTTTTCTTTTCTCCAAAATGGCCCCCACAGGGTCACATTATCGTGAGCTTCTGGATTTATAACTCTGAGATAAACATGTAGATATGTGCGTGTACATGAACACGTGTAAATATGTAAATGTGCACATATATGTTGTTGTATGTAATTGCTTGTTTGAGGTGGTTAAAAGGCTTGACCTATTCATGGGAATGTAACAGAGACAGGGATTCAAATGGACGTTTCACTTTTTACAGTATTTATTAGCACCTAAAGAAAAATGACGGCAGCAATCCAGCAAAATAAAACCTCCCATCAGACTGTCATATAGAGATGGACTGTATAGTGATGTTTGGCTTATGGGAGAGAGAGAGAGCGAGAGAGAGAGAGAGAGAGAGAGAGAGAGAGAGGGATGGTCACATCTCTTCCTAGTTCCCCTGATGCTCTTCCTGTAACTTTACAGTGAGAGGAATGAAGACTATTATTAAATAGTCTCTCTCAGTATGATGAGTAGGGCTGTACCAGACTTAGAATTTTGTCAGTTGAATCAGATTTGGCTGTTCAGTACGAACATTCAACTATTTGTTCCTTTTTTTTTCATATAGACTATCCAGCAATCAGAAAATCCATTGCCATGAGTGTCAGTGATGATTTTGACCACATTAACATAGTCAAATGCAACAGAGTCCTGGGAACATATTTTTGAACATTTACAAAAATCATAAGACAGTTGCATATGATGCAAGATTTGAATTGTGGCCTATTTGAATTGCCAACATATAATGTTGGGATACCATGTGGATTTGTCAGAAGAATGAGACAGGCAGCATACATGTATTTCTGTCTAAATAAGCTCTTATAATTTTTTTTCATGTTAAACATTATAAATGTTTAAACAAATAAACAAACCATTTAAAATAAATTCACGCCATTTCCCGCTATGAAATAATAACCTCTCGTCTTCAACAGCATAGGCTTATTAGGCTACTGTATTTCTCTTTAAACATAATAAATAAATCTTAGGCTAAGTGTAAACAAATAAATAAACAAATTAAACAATTGTAATTTAAGTTTTGAAATCTTTAAGATGAAAAATCAGTCTCTTTTTCAAGGTCTGCCTAGCTATGTACCTTACCCATTTCAAGTGGTGTGCCATGCTCGATGTTGTTGAATGATAAGCAAATTCTTGCATATAGAGTTTGCATTAAACTTTGTTAGGGTTGTCATCAAAGGTTTCAAATGCCACCATACTTTAGACTTCTTCTGAGACATGATTATAGCTAGCTTAGTTTAAGTTTCAAGTTTCAAGTTTATTTAGAGCCCAATATCACTGTTTACAGTCTCAAAGTGCTTTACAGGCCACAACAATCAAAATCAAAACAGGACAGCATCCCCTGACTTAATCCTCATAGCGGGCAAGAAAAAACTCCCCTAAAACCCAAAAGGGAAATGGGAAAATGGGAGAAAACTTGAGAAGGACCACAGAGAGAGGAGACCCCTCCTTGGCCAGACAGGTGTGCAATAGGTGCTGACCCAGTGGGCAGTTACAATTGCAAGTAAATTGGAGCATGAACAAAGGGGATGGTGATGCTGACAGGGGGATGAAAGATGATAACACCAGGATGGATCAGTCCAGAGGGCGGGAGGAATCAGGATCACTGGTATCTCAGGAGTAGCATGTGTGGCAAGTAGCATGTGTGGCTCGACAGAGAGAGAGAGAGAAAGAAAGAGAGAGAGAGACATTATTAGACGTTCATTTCCACATAATGGTTAAGGGAAAATATACATCATGTGCCAAGTGCAGGCAGAGACTCCAGCAAGACTAGCTATTACAGCATAGTTAAAAGGGAGAGCTAGAAGGTAATACGGACATGATGAAACTCTGGGACACAAGGCGGCCACCCACTCCACCGTCCACAAACCTGAGTGAACATGTTAGAGTGGGGGGGCGACAGCATCCAAACATCCCAGTTCACCAAACATTCTATGCCCGAGAACCCTCCAGATCTGCTCCTTTACCCTGGTAAAGAGCTGTTAGCAAAAGGCTTGGCTAAACAGATAAGTTTTCAGCCCTGACTTAAACATAGAGACTGTGTCTGAGTCTCGAACATTAATTGGGAGGCTGTTCCATAACTGTGGGGCTCTGTAAGAGAAGGCTCTGTCCCCTGCTGTAGCCATCACAACTCAAGGTACCAACAAATATCCTCGCAGGTACTGTGGTGCAGTTCACGCAGGTACTGTGGCGCAAGACCATTTAGTGATCTACAGGTTAATAGTAAAATTTTATAATCAATACGAGATTTGACTGGGAGCCAGTGCAGTGTGGATAAGATAGGAGAGATGTGATCATATCTTTTGGTTCTAGTAAGAACTCTGGCTGCTGCATTCTGAACTAACTGTAGCTTATTTATACACCTATTAGAACATCCAGACAGTAAAGCATTACAATAGTCTAACCTAGAGGTAATGAAAGCATGAACCAATTTTTCAGCATCTTGAGATGACAATGCATTTCTTATCCTGTTAATATTTCTAAGATGAAAGAAGGCTATCCTGGTAATGTTATCTACATGAGCTTCAAATGAAAAACTGGAGTCTATAATTACACCAAGGTCTTTTACTGCCGCACATGATGAAAGAGAAAGGCCATCCAGAGTTACTATGTTATCGGAAAGCTTACTGCTAGCTGCATGTGATCCTAGCACAAGTACTTCTGTCTTTTTAGAGTTAAGTGAGAGGAAGTTAGTAAGCATGCAGTGCCTAATATCCTTTAGACATTCTTCAGTTTTGTTAAGCTGGTGTCTCTCGTCTGGCTTCGCTGAGACATACAACTGTGTGTCATCAGCATAGCAGTGGAAGATAATACCGTGTTTATGAATAATATTACCTAGAGGTAGCATATATAAAGAAAAAAGCAGTGGGCTTAAAACAGAACCTTGCGTGAATCTAAACTTTACCTCAGTATGTGCAGAGAAGTCACCATTTACATCAACAAACTGATAATGATCAGTCAAGTAGGACCTAAGCCAACAATATTTTCTAGTCTATCAAGGAGAATAGTATGAAGGGCTCCTGCCCGTGCAGGCCTCCCACTGATACACTTCCTCGACACAGTGGGAGCAGTATCCACAGGATGGTGTTTGTGTGTGCTGTTGTGTGAGTGGTGCTAATCACCGATAGAAGACTGGGCCCCATTTAAGGTCTGTTGGCCCCAGACCACCCTCCAGTGTGCGTTGCCCCAAGGGGAATCACAGAGGGCTGGATATTTACCTAAGCAGACTGGTTGTTAACACCGCAAGGTTTCCCAGTCTGCTTGTCCGAGGCCCGGGAGGCAGGTACCGTGCAATACGTCACCTCCCAGACAGCCTCGGGTGGGAGTCTGCTTCCAGCGGATAGCCCCCCTGTCTGCTCTTGCCCGGTAGACACCAAGCCAGAGCCCTTCGGGAAGCTACCAAGCTTCTACTGGATTAGACTCCAAGGGGTCAACGTCATCCAGTGGGTTAATTTCCCTACAATTCCACTCCTCGAGTGAAATGTTCGGGAAACAACCAAGCTTCTACTGGAAGCGCACCCAAACAGAAAAACAAGCACCTTCTTCCATACACCAGGCCCTCAGCACATGTAATACAAACAGCTTCTACTTAAACAACACAAAGGAGTTAGTCACACACACACACAATCTCACACTCACAAATTACTGCATCGGACTCTGCTATAATTTAGATTCTTTTAGAGGAGAGACTAGATAATGCCTCGGCCTGGGTGGATCCACTGCTCTTGGTCTCGACAATTTTATGCAGAATTTTGGAAAAAGGCTCTGCTTACCTTTCCTATGTGGCCACCGTCGATCCAAGGAGCAGATCCGTCCAAGCTGTCGGCTTCCCCGTGCCACTCCTGGCTGGTTCGCCAATCAAATATGGATGAAATTCTCAGCCTGGGCCAAATGAGACTGAGTCTAACATTGAGTCAGATGCAGTGTAAGTTTATTGTATAGTTCAAAAGGCCTACAACAAACTGAGTAAGGTCCCGGGGAGTGACTGACACCTTCTCACAAAGCACCGGTTTTTATACACATTTTCTCAAAAAAAAAAAGATACACATTACCTTATCTCTTTGTATGTGGGGCACCTCTGCCGGCCCATCTTCACAGACCCCTCTCATCGCTGTTTTATGTTACTTTATTATTGTTTATTTCCTTTACCTTTAGCATACGTTGTCACCAATATTTACTGCCCTGCTAAGTAGTGGAGTAAGATATATCATGAAACCTGGAATATTTCACCTTCTCCATATATTATGACTGACCACAACACTCTGGCAGAGGCGCCATCCTTATCTCACATGCAGTCTCCTAAAGGGCCACACAGGCATCTTCTTTTTGAACAATGAGAACTTGATGTTTCTTACAATACAAAGGATTGTATAGTTATAACTGTTAATATAAACGATTACATCGATTCACCCCTATAATAATGAATACATTATTGTTACATTCTTTATCATGGTTGCTACAGTGGTTATCTTAAAGGAGAGTAATATTTCTCCAACAATCAATGGTGCCAAAGGCTGCACTGTCAAGCAACACAAGCAAGGAGACACAACCCTGATCAGAGGCCAGTAATAGGTCATTTGCAACTTTAACCAGTGCTGTCTCTGTGCTGTGATGAGGCCTAAATCCTGACTGATACATTTCATGACTGTTATTCCTATGTAAGTATGAGCATAACTGCTGTGCTACAGCCTTTTCTAGGATCTTGGAGATAAAAGGAAGGTTAGATATTGGCCTGTAGTTGGACAACGAACAGGGGTCAAGGTCAGTTTTTTTAATTAGGGGTTTGATAACTGCTAGTTTAAAAGATTTAGCTACGTAGCCAGTGCTAAGGGAGGAATTGATTATTTTTAGAAGAGGTTCAATCACTACTGGTACTATCTGCTTGAGGAAACGTGTAGGTAAGGGATCTAATACACAAGTTGGTGATTTTGATGAGGAAATTAGTGAGGTTAATTCGGTCGCTTGAAGTGGAGTAAAACATTCTAATCACTGATCTGATACAGTTATATTGTTATCTATAGTGTTAGTTATCAAATTATCTGGTTTTAAATTTATGGTCTGAATTGTTTGCCTGATTTTTTCAGTTTTGCTATTGAAAAAATTCATGAAGGCGTCACCACTGTATATTGATGGTGTGCCTGTTTCCGAGGTGCTCTTATTCCCAGTTAGTTTTGATACAATATTAAATAAAAATCTAGGATTATTTTTGTTGTCTTCTATTAGGGTGGAAAGATACATTGATCTAGCGGTACTAAGAGCTTTTCTATAGCTCAGGAGGCTCTCCTTCCATGCTAACTGGAATACTACAAATTTAGTTTGGCGCCATTTACGTTCTAATTTTCAAGTGGTAAGTTTTAAGGTGCATGTGTGCTCATTATATCAGGGAGCTAGTTTTTTCTCTCTGATTATTTTCCTTTTAAGTGGGGCCATATTATCTAACGTGTTGTGAAATGTTGACTCTAAAGATTCAGTTGCCTGATCATGTTCTGTGGGGTG
The DNA here is from genome assembly GCF_902362185.1 of Chanos chanos. Lineage (NCBI taxonomy): Eukaryota > Metazoa > Chordata > Actinopteri > Gonorynchiformes > Chanidae > Chanos > Chanos chanos. The sequence goes on from NC_044505.1 coordinate 16,825,964, forward strand.
TGACAGTGATCCAATCAAGGTTGATAACTCTGGTAGATTATTGATAAAGTTCTGCGTAGTAGCTGGCGTAAACGTACGTTTATTACGATAGCGTGGCGAGGTGCATATATTATTACTAAGAAACATTTAGAATGACATTTGATAATGATCTGAGATAGCTTCAGATTGTGGAAATGTGACTATACTTCCTACATTTAATCCGAATGTTAGTATAAGATCGAGGGTGTGGCCACCATTATGAGTGGGCCCTATGACCGTCTGATTAATCCCTACTGAATCTAGAATGGACACGAACACTGTTCTCAGAGGATCCTGTGGGTTATCAAAATGAATGTTAAAGTGAATGTTAAAGTCTCTGACGATTAGAGGTTTGTCTAAAGAAATAACAAGGTTTGAGATGAAATCTGCAAATTCACAGAGGAATTCAGAGTGCAGCCCAGGGGGTCTATAGATAATAATTAGTGCGCTAGACTGGGTAGACTTTTTTTGTGGCTACATATGTTATGTTTGTATAAAGAAAAGTTTTTGTATGATGCTTAGATTATCATTATAAATAACTGCAAGGCCTCCTCCTCTGCTACTTAGATGAGGCTTGTGTATATAACTGTATCCAGGAGGACTAGCTTCATTTAATGCGACATACTCATTTGGTTTGATCCATGTTTCGGTTAAACACAGTACATTAAACTCCTGATCAGTAATAATTTCATTGACAATAAGCGCTTTAGGTGTAAGAGATCTAATATTTAACAGTCCTAGATCAAAGGTGCGGGCTGTACATTCAGTATGATTTAAGCTATGTTACTAGGCCAAATTCTCTGAGTGTTTCTACATTTTCGTATAGGTCGGGGAACAGACACAGTCTCAATAGAGTTTAACCTGGGTGACGACTGTGCAGCTAGCAGACGGTCGATTTAGCCTGCTTGTCTGCTACCTGGCCTTGGCTCTGAATTGTAACAGACTAACTGTTCTGAGACTATGCGCTATGTAACAAGAAATGAGAGCAGCACCTTCCCGAGTGGGATGGCCAGCCTTGCCCTCAAAACTATTCCAATTGTCTATAAAGCCCACATTGTTGTCAGTACACCACCTGGACATCCAGCAGTTCAGCGACCATAACCTGCTGTAAACTACATCGCGTATGCATCGGACATCGCCTTCGCTAATTTACATACCTCGACGATATTACTTTTAGTAATCTCTGATTGACGAAGGCGTATATCGTTAGCTCCTACATGAAAAACTATCTTTGAAAACCTATGCTTACTTAACACTTTAAGATTACTTGCTATGTCCGGCGCCCTGGCTCCTGGTATACAGCTAACTAAGGCTGCTGGTGCCCCTAAAGGTCTAGCTAATTTCACGTGCCGTAGAATGGAATCTCCTATAACCAGAGCTCTTTCAGGTTTCTCAGCGGGTGTTTCACTGAGGAGGGCAAACCTGTTTGACACGTGAAGCGGGGAGTGGTGTGTCTCTCGTGGGCTAGCCTTAGTGTTAGCTTTGGCTTTGCACTTACGCCACTGAGTCGTCACCCATTCGTCCCGCTGTGAGGGCTCTAGTGCCGGAGTCGGGGAGCTGCTAACTCTTCCTGAGCCATCCAGATTTTCCTTTACAGGAACTAGGCTATTCTCACTCTAACTAAGCCTCTATAGCATCTGGATGCTAACTAATGTACATTTAGCACAAACCGAGCTGTTATTAATGATGGAGGAGGAATGGCTAAACATCCTGCACTCGACACACTGAACATGCTGAGTATTTGCCATAGTGAGTGTTTCATGTACCTTAGTCGGAGATTACCAACTGCTCCACCTCAGGTTTCAGCTACTCTCAGCAGTTAACCACCAACGCATGATGTCACGTGCATTTTTTTTTACTAAGCGCGCTAGCTAGCCCTTTTAGAATATAAAAATATATTTTTGATCCCCCTTATTCATAGTTCCTCACTGAAATGTTATCCCTGTGCATCTTTGTAAGCCTCTATCTGTTTTATCCTGTTATTGTAATGCACACTGACTGACCAAAAATAAATAAATAAAAAGACTGCTCGACTTGATGAATCTCAGTCGACTGACGGGTCTCCGACAGATGATTCCACTCGTTGACTTTCAGAAGGCAACCCTAATGATGAGTCATTTCAGTGATACCTAATTAATGTTGAATAATAGCTGCCCTTATCTACTGTACATGTACATAGGGCTTTAAGTACCATGATCCTTTTAACTGTATTTTAGTACTTCAGGGTGCAAATTTTTTCTTTTTGGAGTTCAGGTTGGTAACATGGCATATACTCAAACCCTCTGTTACAGCTTACAGCTTCAAACAAACATAAATATTTATTCACAATAATTACTTGTATCAGGAAATCAAAGTCAAAACAATCAGCAGACTAATGGAAATTTAAAGAAAGCTCTGGTAAAACATGATAACTATTTTACAATCATAATCCATAAAACTTCACAAATACCACAGCACAGATGTCTGTTTGGTGATATTTGTGATGTTCTGTTTTACCAAGTCTTTCTTTAAATTTCCATTAATCTGCTGATTGCTGAATAAAGACTAATGTGGGTATGAAACATTTATATGAGTTTAATTATAATTCTAAATGATCTAATGTAGGATTATTGTCAATGTATTTAATGTGAATTTTGTGCTGTTCTCTATGTCACTGCTGTAATTCAGGTCATTTCTCTCATCCCTATCATCTCAAACTGAGTCCTTTACTGTTTCTACAGCTTTACTCCACCACACAATCAGAGAGAATCATCTGAGGAGTGGGAAAAGAGAGTGAGATCATTCATACTGGATCTGTGTCTGCAAGCAGCTCTCTGTCAGAGCGAAACTCTACAGACAACTATAAACACACTACTGTCATATGTAAAGTATGAGAAATGTGATTTCCTGCTGGATCTGTACTCACATGTGAAGGACTATGAGACTCAAACAGGCAGGAGTGTCCTTCCAGCATTACAGCCACTTTACCAGTCAGCTCCTGCAGTCTGGTACATAGACCTGTCAAAGAGAAAGGCCTCTCTCTTCCTAGAAGTGCTGAAACTCCAAAGAGTGAAGAAACCAGTAAAGCTGAGAGACTGGTCAGATGATGACAGTGAAGTGAGGAGTTTCCTTCAGTGTCTGCATTATGTCTCACAGCTGAGGTAATTACATTTTTATGTTATTGTTTATATTAATTGAATTTACCGCCTCTCAACTCTCTATGGTATTTTAAAATGTTAATAGAATACATTCCAATTTTCTTCTATGTTTATTTTTTACTTTATTTTAGACTCTATTTAGTTGTTTTTTTCGCTCCATCAGAAACGCTCTTTCTCTATTTGAATTTCTTCATGTAAATAATTCTTCATTCTTCAAAGATCCTGATGCCAGTATAGAATATGTGCTGAACTAAATGGATGCAGTGAGAGGCTGTATTACAAGCAGTAGGAGTTTATTTCTCTGTCTCTTTTGTTAGATAGTGAGGTAGAGTAGGATGGGTAGGATAGTATTACAACATAGCAGGAGCTCCTTCAAAGACAAATAAAATCTACACAGCAAATAGAAAATAACACATCAAACAATAACAGACGGTGATAAGGACACTACCAATCACCCCCCCATTACAATGTGGAACCTGGAATACCACACGTGTAAGAGAGATTTCAGCTGATCAACCAACCATGAGTGATAATATGTGCATGCAATTGCAATACTCAAACTCTCAGAGTTAAAGTGAACCAAAGTAGATATTTTTCAATCCTTCACCAGCCAAAAGGTGTTTACTAGGGGGCTGTCACCTCAGATCTTCCAGTACAGAGGTGAGATATCACTAGCAGGCCATGCAAAACCCCCCAACAAAACCAGAAAAGGAAAACAACATACACAAATAAACAAGAGCAATCACAAGTTGGTTTTAACACTCAGTGGGAAGATGCAAAAACAGAGTAATAGCAGCCCTGATAGAGACAGTCATGGGAAAACAGTGGTCAATTCAATGGTCCAAAAGCCAGTTGCACTCTACAACAGAGAGAGGGTGGGCGGGGGTGGTGTCCATGTCGCTACAGTGGATGGAAACAAGGGGTTATGGGAGCAATGTTAATGCCCTTGCTGCTTAACAGCATAGTTCCATAAACACTCTCATTTTATGCTTTACATACTGAAACAGTGAGAGGGCCATGATTAAGGCAATAAAGCATCATAAAGACTGTAACAGGGACAGAGAGAGACTTGCCTTAGTGAACCGACTACAACTAAATAAAACTGGCGTGCGCATGAAATGTACAAGCATTAGACATAACAATGTTTCAAGCTGTGGCCAAACTGTGAGTGTGTGCCGTAAGGCTGCACGCTTTAACTGAATGGCTCAGACCCTCTGTCCAATCACTAACACAGAGTACAAACAAATTACATACAACAGTTACCATCCTTTTCAATACTTGAGGAGGAGATTTTGTGAGAAGACGGAGAATAATAGCCCAGAGGGTGTCGTACCTGGACTAACGGAGCAGCGACCAAGTTCAAATCACTGTAGCCGGTCGTCTCCTCGTCACACTATGTCTAAACCAGGCAAACATCACTCTCCACATTGGCAGCTGCCAACAATAAAGCTGTGTAATTATTCTAAGAAATACTATGTACCAATGGAACAATGGCATGGAATAGAATCACAGACAACTTTTACTAGACCAGTACTTATTCTGCCACTCAGAGAGATCACATTTCTGTGTCCTACCAGCAATGGGCAACCACTCGCACTCCAAACAATTTGGACAGCACCTTTGTTCTACCACATTTAACATCAATGCTACATTTCAACTCAGCTGTTCGGCACTTTAACAGTTTTGACTTCCTGAACAATGTCATTTTAAAAGTGTGGAATGCAAGTAATTCCATTTGTTTGTAAATTTGTTCCACTTACAAAGGGAGGTACAGGTCAAATTTGAAAGATTCTTATGAGTGTAGCATAATGCATTCGGCATGATAAACACACACACACACACACGCACACGCATGTTTCCATAAACCCTTCATTGTAACTGTTACAAATGGAATATTGGAACCAATGTGGCTGATCCCTGATACTTTTTAACTGAAGCCTGGATGCATGTGCTGATTGCTCAGTTTTATTTGAACAAAACAGGCTTAACAAAGAGCTTCAAGTTCTTACAGTCTTCATAACCGGTGACGACTTCAAGGTAACACAGGCTTCTGGTAGGAACAACACACTGACAATACAACAGAAAGAACAAGGAAAAAGGAGGTGCATTCATGCCAAACAGAGCAAGACTAGATAATCCAAATCAGGTACAACTAATGATATAATTACCAAGGTTAACTAAGAGATCAGGAAGAGAATATGCAAATCTAACATAAAATAACCAGCAGAGAGGAAAGAGAGAACCAGGGCATGGCAGGATTATAATTCAGAAGAACTTTTCCTGTTAATATGAAAATACATATTTTTTTACAGGGTCTCTCTCATAAGGCCAGGTGTTTGTATGTTTGGAGTAGAGCGTTTCACTAAATGTCAAACACCACAACATGTAGAGTTTTTCTTTTTTTAAAAGGTCATGTTAAATAGCTGAGTGCAGTATTTACACTAGATGTTGACTTACCACCATAGCTCATAGTATTTTCTGAGGGCAATAATATTGGCACCAATATGAATGGTCCTTCATCGTGTTTAACTGAAGCCTGGTAATACCTCTCCCTCTAGTCCTTACTGTCATTCTGGACACTGAGTTCCTCTCTTTTGAGCTGGGACTTGTCTCTATAAGAGTGGGACAGTGAGATCCTGACTGTAGCCTCTCTCAGGTGCTGTCTGTAACTAGGGCCTGTATGAAAGGGCCTAAGAGATGGACTTGGACTTGATCAGAGAGAAGAAAGCAGATGTGTGTGGTCAGTGGTTGTCCAGTGGGTAATCCCCTAACCATGGTCTGAATCAGATAGCACAGTTTCACTATATGTTTATTATGAATAGTTTTATTATGTGTAAATGTGATGTGTGTAGGAAAGTGTGATGTTTACAATGAAATATCAGATGTTGTGATCAGATCAGATGTGTGTTATGATAACAGATCCCAAATGAAACAGTTTAGTTCCCTTTAAAAATATGAAATGGATGTCTATAAAAACAGAAATATGAAATGTTAAAGCAAAATATGAAACACAATAACTCTTCTGGGTCTCATTCTTTCAGAACTGCACTATAATAATTCATGTTCCAATTAAGAATAACCATTACATGTAAAACTCATTTGAATTCTGGAAAATAACCAAAACAGTGATTAATTATTTAAATGGTCAGTACATGACAATCACAGTGACAAAGTTCAATGATAACAAAAGCACTTAACAGTTTTATCCTAAATTCAGTTAAATCAACAGACACAGGTGTGAATTCTCTTCAATACAAGATAAATGCCAACATGCACACCTGGAAAATGCCACAAACCTGGGGTATCCCCACTACTTATTCAGAGCTCTGATTCACACAACACAGTCTCTAATATAGTCTCTGTTATGAGGCCTGAGATTGTAGAAGTTTCAAATAAGAGTTACTTTACCTGCACACAGCACCAAAAGAAAAATTAAAAAAAAAAAGATTTTCACTTTGTCAATTAATTAACCACCTGTTTAGTTACATGTAAATAAGAGAGAGACACCATAATGTTGACAGTCCTCTGGTTTACCATTAACATGCTTTGAGAACAAGTTACTTTAGTGACAGTCCAGATCAATCCAATACTGATACTGTTTTCCCTGTTGAATTCCATTGCCTTCATGACATTCCTGATTTAAGAAAATAAAGCATAGTTTCCTTTTTTGTCTCTCTGTGCTACAGGTTGGATTACTATGGTGGACTTCCTGACCAAGTGCAACTGTTTGCTGGTCTCCTCTGTAAAGCAGCAGAGTGTGAGAGACGGACAGCAGAGAAGACACTGGAGCTGTTATCATCAGTGTGCACTTACAGCTCTTTTCCTTTTAGTGAAACACACAGCCCTTTTTATTTTACTTATATTAATGCCCCTAAACAGAGTGATTTCCTCCTGGATCTTTACTCACATGTGAAGGACTATGAGACTCAAACAGGCAGGAGTGTCCTTCCAGCATTACAGCCAGTTTACCAGTCAGCTCCTGCAGTCTGGAACATAGACCTCTCAAAGAGAAAAGCTTCCCTCTTCCTAGAAGTACTGAAACTCCAAAGAGTGAAGAAACCAGTAAAGCTGAGAGACTGGTCAGATGAAGAGAGTGAAATGAGGAGTTTCCTTCAGTGTCTGCCCTACATCTCACAGCTGAGGTAATCACATTTCATATGTTATTGTTTTTATTATTTGAATTTACCGCCTCTCAGCTCTCTATGGCATTTTAAAATGTTAATAGAATATATTTAATTTTCTTCTATGTTTATTTTTTACTTTATTTTAGACTCTATTTATTTGTTTTTTTCGCTCCATCAGAAACGCTCTTTCTCTATTTGAATTTCTTCATGTAAATAATTCTTCATTCTTCAAAGATCCTGATGCCAGTATAGAATATGTGCTGAACTAAATGGATGCAGTGAGAGGCTGTATTACAAGCAGTAGGAGTTTATTTCTCTGTCTCTTTTGTTAGATAGTGAGGTGGAGTAGGATGGGTAGGATAGTATTACAACATAGCAGGAGCTCCTTCAAAGACAAATAAAATCTACACAGCAAATAGAAAATAACACATCAAACAATAACAGACGGTGATAAGGACACTACCAATCACCCCCCCATTACAATGTGGAACCTGGAATACCACACGTGTAAGAGAGATTTCAGCTGATCAACCAACCATGAGTGATAATATGTGCATGCAATTGCAATACTCAAACTCTCAGAGTTAAAGTGAACCAAAGTAGATATTTTTCAATCCTTCACCAGCCAAAAGGTGTTTACTAGGGGGCTGTCACCTCAGATCTTCCAGTACAGAGGTGAGATATCACTAGCAGGCCATGCAAAACCCCCCAACAAAACCAGAAAAGGAAAACAACATACACAAATAAACAAGAGCAATCACAAGTTGGTTTTAACACTCAGTGGGAAGATGCAAAAACAGAGTAATAGCAGCCCTGATAGAGACAGTCATGGGAAAACAGTGGTCAATTCAATGGTCCAAAAGCCAGTTGCACTCTACAACAGAGAGAGGGTGGGCAGGGGTGGTGTCCATGTCGCTACAGTGGATGGAAACAAGGGGTTATGGGAGCAATGTTAATGCCCTTGCTGCTTAACAGCATAGTTCCATAAACACTCTCATCTTATGCTTTACATACTGAAACAGTGAGAGGGCCATGATTAAGGCAATAAAGCATCATAAAGACTGTAACAGGGACAGAGAGAGACTTGCCTTAGTGAACCGACAACGACTAAATTAAACTGGCGTGCGCATGAAATGTACAAGCATTAGACATAACAATGTTTCAAGCTGTGGCCAAACTGTGAGTGTGTGCCGTAAGGCTGCACGCTTTAACTGAATGGCTCAGACCCTCTGTCCAATCACTAACACAGAGTACAAACAAATTACATACAACAGTTACTATTCTTTTCAATACTTGAGGAGGAGATTTTGTGAGAAGACGGAGAATAATAGCCCAGAGGGTGTCGTACCTGGACTAACGGTGCAGCGACCAAGTTCAAATCACTGTAGCCGGTCGTCTCCTCGTCGCACTATGTCTAAACCAGGCAAACATCACTCTCCACATTGGCAACTGCCAACAATAAAGCTGTGTAATTATTCTAAGAAATACTATGTACCAATGGACCAGTGGCATGGAATAGAATCACAGACAAATTGTTCTAGACCAGTACTTATTCTTCCACTCAGAGAGATCACAGTTCTTTGTCCTACCAGCGACAGGCAACCACTCGCACTCCAAACAATTTGGAGAGTACCTTTGTTCTACCAATAGGAAGTTAACAAAAACCACACCCATATTAACCAAAGCCACACCCACAGGTGGGTGTGAACACCTGTGCTGTATGCCAACCGGGTCACAAGTTTAACATCAATGCTACATTTTAACTCAGCTGTTCAGCACTTTACCAGTTTTTGACTTCCTGAACAATGTCATTTTAAAAGTGTATGCAAGTAATTCAATTTGTTTATAACTTTATTCCACTTACAAAGGGAGGTACAGGTCAAATTTGACCAAGTGACTCTGAAAGATGCTTATGAGTGTAGCATAATGCAGCCAGTGTGTACATTTCCACAGAAAAAGTGTGAGCATTTCACTGATAAACACACACACACACACACACACCTGCACGCACACGCACACCCTGCCCAATCCTCCACAGAGACAAATATACATCCAGGGGTCAGTTTTGAAGAAAGGCCCTGCAACACTAAGAAAATCCTGAATTCCATATTCAGATCACTTTAATTTCAGGAGTGTTTCCATAAACCCTTCATTGTGACTGTCACAAATGTAATTTGTAGTTAATTTAAATGTTACTTGGCTGATTAAGTTTTAAATGCTTCTTAAATCTTGTCTTGTCTACAGAAGCTTCTTTGCTCATACAGATGGTCCTAAATCCTTAATCAGTATATATGTTTACTTACATGAAGAAACTATTACAGATTGACAAGATTTTGCAAAATGATGGCTATGTTATGTTGAGTGTTCCAAATACAACGACTGTACGTCAAACATTAATAAAATATAATTAAACATAACACAGGCGGCAGTGGCCACGATGAGTAACAGAGGATTATAATTCATAAAAACTTTGACTGGTAATAACAAACACATATTGCTTACAGGTTTTCCCTCATCTGACCAGGTGTTTGTGTTTGGTATAAATTTGGAGCATTTCAATGATCGTAAGAGACCACAATATGATTTTTTTCCCCTGGGTTCCATGTTTCATGACAGTCTGAAATCTGGGCATTATACACTGAGTATCAAAAAACTTATCAAATCTTTATGAGGGCACTCTTTGAAAACATTTTTAGGAAAAAAAAAAGTAAAATGACATGTTGACATGGCTTGGGAAGCAACCTATTGTGTTTGTTTAGTAAAGAAACCCAAACAGTGTCATTATGTCTTTTCACTTTTTTCATAAAATATTTCATATATGTCAGAATATGTTGATTCACCCCCATGACTCATATTTCAGATAGCAGTAATATTGGTACCAACATGGCTGACCCCTGATACTCTTTAACTGAAGCCTGGATGCATGTGCTGATTGCTCAGTTTTCTTTGAACAAAACAGGCTTAACAAAGAGCTTCAAGTTCTTACAGTCTTCATAACCAGTGACGACTTCAAGGTAACACAGGCTTCTGGTAGGAACAACACACTGACAATACAACAGAAAGAACAAGGAAAAAGGAGGTGCATTCATGCCAAACAGAGCAAGACTAGATAATCCAAATCAGGTACAACTAATGATATAATTACCAAGGTTAACTAAGAGATCAGGAAGAGAATATGCAAATCTAACATAAAATAACCAGCAGAGAGGAAAGAGAGAACCAGGGCATGACAGGATTATAATTCAGAAGAACTTTCCCTGTTAATATGAAAATACACATTTTTGCACAGGGTCTCTCTCATAAGGCCAGGTGTTTGCATGTTTGGAGTAGAGCATTTCACTGAATGTCAAACATCACAACATGTAGAGTTTTTCTTTTCTTTTTAAGTTCATGTTAAATAACTGAGTGCAGTATTTACACTAGATGTTTACAATGCTCACAATGTTTTGAGAGGGCAATAATATTGGCACTAATATGAATGGTCCTTCATCGTGTTTAACTGAAGCCTGGTAATAGCTCTCCCTCTAGTCCTTACTGTCGTTCTGGACACTGAGTTCCTCTCTTTTGAGCTGGGACTTGTCTCTATAAGAGTGGGACAGTGAGATCCTGACTGTAGGTGCTGTCTGTAACTAGAGCCTGTATGAAAGGGCCTAAGAGATGGACTTGGACTTGATCAGAGAGAAGAAAGCAAATATGTGTAGTCAGTGGATTTACAATGTGTAATCACCTAACCATGGTCTCTGAATCAGATAGCACAGTTTCACTATATGTTTATTATGAATAGTTTTGTTATGTGTAAATGTTATGTGTGTAGGAAAGTGTGGTGTTTACATCAGATGTTGTGATCAGATCACGTGTGTGTTATGATAACAGATCCCAAATGAAACAGTTTAGATCTCTTTAAAAATATTAAATGGATGTCTATAAAAACAGAAATATGAAATCAAAATAAGCAAAATATGAAACACTATAACTCTTCTGGGTCTCATTCTTTCAGAACTGCACTATAATAATTCATGTTCCAATTAAGAATAACCATTACATGTAAAACTCATTTGAATTATAGAAAATAACTAAAACAATGATTAATTATTTAAATGGTCAGTACATGACAATCACAGTGACAATGTTCAATGATATCAAAAGCACTTAACAGTTTTATCCTAAATTCAGTTAAATCAACAGACACAGGTGTGAATTCTCTTCAATACAAGATAAATGCCAACATGCACACCTGGAAAATGCCACAAACCTGGGGTATCCCCACTACTTATTCAGAGCTCTGATTCACACAACACAGTCTCCAATATAATCTCTGTTATGAGGCCTGAGATTGTAGAAGTTTCAAACAAGAGTTACTTCACCTGCACACAGCACCAAAAGAAAAAAATGCTTTTTCAGCAAACTAACCACCTGTTTAGATACATGTAAATGAGAGAGACACCATATTGTTTACAGTTCTCTGGACAACCATTAACATGCTTTGAGAACAAGTTACTCTAGTGACAGCCCAGATCAGTCCTAAACACATATCTAGAAATCTTATCTTGTTTCTGGTTTTCAGTTGTGGAATGATAGCTAATTCTGTGTTCATACACTCTTTTTGTGATTGTATGACATTGCTATTTGTTTTGTTGTAGCTGTCCAATTTTGAGCTTACTTAGACATTTCTGAGTGATTGGATTTTTTTAAATCTATTGTTATAAATTGTCTCTATTGCTTGTGGCATGCTAAAAGTTCCTCAATGAACTAAAAAGAAAAAAAATGCTGATTTGGCCATCAATTGTTGTATTATCAAGTGATGTTAGTTTTGCCCATAAGGTACTTCATATAATAAAGGGGAAAAAAACAGTTAAAGACCACTCATGGAATACTGTCCTGTTTCAGATTTCAGATCGGAAACAGACTCATTAAAGATTTTGAGAGAAACTTATACCAGAAGAAATGCAAACACTCAACACAAACACACGTGTAATGGAAATTAGTCAGTCATGTTGTATCAAAACACTCTGCTTGTTGTGAATGTAGCATCATGCAAAAAGCATTTATATTTGTATATGTAACCTGCATTGTTCAACCGGACAAACACAAAACCTCACTGATCGCGAACACGCAAGAGTAGGGAGTATTAGCAAGGAGGCTGAAACTCAAGGTTCTTAGTCTTGGGTCTCTAGCACGCCTCTTAAGGTGTCGTGGAGTGAGGTTTACCTACTACACAGTGCTCTACTCGCACGCTACGGTTAAATAGAAAAATGTGTGACCATTTGCAGTGACAAACACACACACACGCACATACATGCACGGATGTACACACACACACACACACACACGGCCAAGACAAAAATAAATACACATCTTGGGCTCAGTTTTCACAAAGGCACTGAAGAACAAAGATGATCTTAGTCTCCATCTTGAGATCACTTTTAAATTTTAGTGTTCCCATAAACGCTTCATTATCGCAGTGGCGTGTGAGTTTTGTAGTTAATTTAGATGTTACTGGGCCAGCTCTTCAAGTTTTAATTGCTTCTTAAATCTTTGGTCTACAGATTCTGCTCTGCTCATACAGATAGTGATGATTGTTTTTGTGTATGTGTTTAGTTAGTAAAGAAACTACACACTGATTCACATAGTTCTGTAAAATGATGACTATGTTATGTTCACTGTTAATGTGGTTCTGGAGGCTGAGTTTCTCTCTTTTGAGCTGGGACTTGTCTCTATGAGAGTGGTACAGTGAGATCCTGACTATAGCCTCTCTAAGGTGCTATCTGTAATTAGGGATTAGGTCCGCTGTATATTTAACAGGAATAGTTTCATTATGTGTAAATATGATGTTTGTAGGGAAGTGTCACCTTTACACTCTCAAACATCAGATGTTTGTTTGTTATGATAACAGATCCTAAATTAACTCATTACAATCTCCTTAATAATATTAACTGAAAATGAATAAAAACAGCAAGTATGAAATTCAGTAACCCTGACAAGATATCACATCCATTCCAAAGTTCACTGTAAAAATTTAAAATCATCATATGTACAGTGTGGAGTGACCAACAAGAGAAAATACCAAAGACAGTGGTTGATTATTTGAATGGTCAGTGCATGACAAACACTCTAACTGCACTTGGTGCAAAGAAAAGTATTTAACACATTCATCCTAAATTTAGTTTAATCATCACACAGATGTGAATTCTCTTCAGTGCAACATAAATGCCCACACACACTTGCAAAATGCAACTAAATTGTGATATTCCCACTACTGGTTCACACTAGACTAGCACTAGACAGTCTCTGATACAGGTCTGTTATGTGGTCTGGGACAGGTTCTGTTGCTGTGACTGACATTGCTAGTTGAATTGTTGTCGCTGGAATACTTTGCCAATTTTGAGCTTAATATCCCATTTCTGTGTAATTGGATTTCTTTGAATGAATTGTCATAATTTGTTTCTATAATGTATAATATGTTCAAATCAGATCAGTGGACTGAAAAGAAAAAAAAATATTTACTGATTTCACAATCAGTTGTTGGATTATCAACTAATGATGGTTTTGCCCCTAAGGTACTTTACAGTAACATCAAACAACTTAAAAACCATTCATAAAATTGTGACCTCTGAAAGTTTTTGGGTAATACACGTTAAAGTCACTTACATGATTGGTATATTCATTGTAAACACACTCATTAATCTCTAAGGTTCAAGACTTTGAAGGAAACTCAAACCAGAGCAGATGCAAACACTAGGCATGCGCACACGCACACACACACATACGCGCACACACACACACATCTTGGAGATTCACCAGCCATGTTTTTCCCAAACATTCTGCATTGATTTAACAAAAATTCACCATTTTTAATATTGTCATAATTATGATGCTCTTACAAATTTGATACACGGGTACTCACCACTGGTGCTTGAATCCAGATTAAGTGTCTTCTAATTGGCTCTGTTTTTATTTGTTTTTTTATTTTTATTTTTTCCTGTTTGTTAGTTTGTTTTTTTGTTTTGTAGTTGTTGTCTCCTCACCACTTTTAGATAAATAAACAGTTGGTGCAGTAGCTTCTCCACTGTGTCATTATACCTGACTCCTAGCTAAAGGGAGGATGTAAAATGTATTGTACCCTGCAATAAACGACAATGATTAGAGTCATCATTGTTTCCACACCAGACAAAGACAATCAATACAGTTTTTTTTTACTGAAGTTTATTAGAGTTATGACATTCTTGATTTGAAATAGTAAAGCAAAGTTCTGTTTTGCCATTCTGTGTTACAGGTGTGACTAGAGTGACTAGCTGATAGACTAGAACGTGAGAGACAGACAGGAGAGAAGACACTGGAGCTGTTAACATCAGTGTGCACTTGCAGCTCTTTTCCTTTTAATGTCACTTAACGCTCTAAACAGTGTCATTTCCCCCTGGATCTGTACTCACGTGTGGTTTATGAGAGAGAGAGAGAGAGAGAGAGATTCACATCACTTCTCAGCTCCCCCTGCTGCTCTCCCCATAACTGTACAGAGAGAGGAATGGAGCCTGTTGTTAAATAGAGTCTCTCAGTATGATGAGTGATGTCAGTGATACTTAATTAATGTTGAATTGCAGCTGCTCTTCTCTACTGTACATGTACACAGGGCTAAAAGTGCTGTGATCCTTTTATCTGTATTTGAATACGCTGATGTGCAGTATGTTAGTTTTTGGAGTTCAAGTTCATAATATGGTATGAACCATACTTTCGATTACTTTGTTTTTACAGCTTCTTCAAACGAACATAAATGTTTTTTCACAAGAAATGAAAGTCTATTGTCTGTGCTGTGACCTCTACATATTTGTGATTATATAATAGTTATCATGTTTTGCCAGGGCCTTCTTTAAATTTCAGATTTCTGAATGATAACTAACGTGAATATGAAATATTTAACTGAGTTTAATAAAAATTCAGAATGATCTGATATAGGATCATTGTCAGTGTATTTTATGTGAATTTGTGCTGTTCTCTATGTCACTGCTGTAACTCAGGTCATTTCTCTCATCACTGTCATCTCAAACTGAGTCCTTTACTGTTTCTACAGCTTTACTCCACCACACAATCAGAGAGAATCATCTGAGGAGTGGAAAAAGAGAGTGAGATCATTCATACTGGATCTGTGTCTGCAAGCAGCTCTCTGTCAGAGAGAAACTCTACAGACAACTATAAACACAGTACTGCCACATGTAAAGTATGAGGAATGTGATTTCCTGCTGGATCTGTGCTCACATGTGAAGGACTATGAGACTCAAACAGGCAGGAGTGTCCTTCCAGCATTACAGCCACTTTACCAGTCAGCTCCTGCAGTCTGGAACATAGACCTGTCAAAGAGAAAGGCCTCCCTCATCCTTGAAGTGCTGAAACTCCAAAGAGAGAAGAAACCAGTAAAGCTGAGAGACTGGTCAGATGAAGAGAGTGAAGTGAGGAGTTTCCTTCAGTGTCTGCCCTACATCTCACAGCTGAGGTTTGTACTGAACTGATTAATGTTGCAAACACTGTAACTGTAGGTCAAATGTTATATCCAGCCTAGAGGTTACCGAGCATAACATAAAAGTGACTCCCCCTTGCCCTACTCCCAGTGATGACCCGTGCCAACCCATACAGTACAAAACAAAAAGTGGTTTATTTACAAAGAAGTGGTAGTGAAGAGCGTCGGGGGTGAATGCAGCCAAAACAACAACCCAAACAATCTACAATTTACAATCTAAATACCTTACTTCCCAAAATAAAAGAAAAAAAATACAGATAACTACCCTACCTCCCTAACGAAAAAACAGGAGAAAGGAAGAACGAACAAAAATGGCTTCACACCCCCCACAACTACTTGTACTGTTCACGCAAAAAAATTATTTACAATATATACAACGAACATCTATCAGACACTACACACAATGAATGTCAACTAAACACACAGATTTACAATATTTACAACGAATATCTATCAGAAAATATATACACAAATTATCAGTCAGAACCACAGCAATCGTTTCACAGCACAGTCAGATTGGGCCAAGAAAAGAGGGCTAATGGCATCTGGAGCAGCGTCTTTTTAAAAACAGCGCCATCAGGCTGTGGGCCAATCCCCAAACACCACCTGCAAATGAACACATTACAGGGACAGAGAGACATACGGGGAAAACACACCAGACAGGAGAGGAAACAGCGCCACCCACAGGCAGGGGGAGAAAAACAGCAGCACACAAAAACAATAACACACACTTATGACTGGTCATAACACAAAAGACAAATATATGGCATTGAATGTGACATAGACATTAAAATGAAAGACAGTGGCCATGATCAGTAACAGGGAGTTATAATTCATAAGGACTTTCACTGGTAATAACAAACACATATTACTTACAGGCTCTCCCTCATCTGGCCAGATGTTTGTGTGTTTGGAATGAAATAAGAGCATGTCACTGAATGTCACAGACCACAATATGTGATTTTTTTTTGCCAAATAAGTTACCAAAACCACACCCATGTGTGGGTGTGAACACCTGTGCTGTATGCCAACCCAGTCACAAGTTTAACATCAATGCTACATTTTAACTCAGCTGTTCAGCACTTTACCAGTTTTTGACTCCCTGAACAATGTCATTTTAAAAGTGTGGAATGCAAGTAGTTCCATTTGTTTGTAAATTTGTTCCACTTTTGAAGGGAGGTACAGGTCAAATTTGACCACGTGACTCTGTGAGATGCTTATGAGTGTAGCATAATGCAGCCAGTGTGTACATTTCCACAGAAAAGCATGAGCATTTCACTGATAAACACACACACACACACACACACACTGTCCTGTCCTCCACAAAGACAAATATATACATCCAGGGGTCAGTTTTGAAGAAAGGCCCTGAAACACTAAGAAAATCCTGAATTCCATATTCAGATCACTTTAATTTTAGGTGTGTTTCCATAAACCCTTCATTGTGCCTGTCACAAATGGAAGCTGTAGTTAAATTAAATGTTACTTGGCTGATTAAGTTTTAAATGCTTCTTAAATCTTGTCTGGTCTATAGAATCTGCTTTACTCATACAGATGGTGCTAAATCCTTAATCAGTATATATGTTTACTTACATGAAGAAACTAGTACATATTGACAAGATTTTGCAAAATGATGGCTATGTTATGTTGAGTGTTCCAAATACAATGACTGCATGTCAAACATTAATAAAATATAATTAAACATAACACAGGCGGCAGTGGCCACGATGAGTAACAGAGGATTATAATTCATAAAAACTTTGACTGGTAATAACAAACACATATTGCTTACAGGTTTTCCCTCATCTGACCAGGTGTTTGTGTTTGGTATAAATTTGGAGCATTTCAATGATCGTAAGAGACCACAATATGATTTTTTTCCCCTGGGTTCCATGTTTCATGACAGTCTGAAATCTGGGCATTATACACTGAGTATCAAAAAACTTATCAAATCTTTATGAGGGCACTCTTTGAAAACATTTTTAGGAAAAAAAAAAGTAAAATGACATGTTGACATGGCTTGGGAAGCAACCTATTGTGTTTGTTTAGTAAAGAAACCCAAACAGTGTCATTATGTCTTTTCACTTTTTTCATAAAATATTTCATATATGTCAGAATATGTTGATTCACCCCCATGACTCATATTTCAGATAGCAGTAATATTGGTACCAACATGGCTGACCCCTGATACTCTTTAACTGAAGCCTGGATACATGTGCTGATTGCTCAGTTTTCTTTGAACAAAACAGGCTTAACAAAGAGCTTCAAGTTCTTACAGTCTTCATAACCAATGGAGACTTCAAGGTAACACAGACTTCTGGTAGGAACAACACACTGACAATACAACAGAAAGAACAAGGAAAAAGGAGGTGTATTCATGCCAAACAGAACAAGACTAGATAATCCAAATCAGGTACAACTAATGATATAATTACCAAGGTTAACTAAGAGATCAGGAAGTGAATACGCAAATCTAACATAAAATAACCAGCAGAGAGGAAAGAGAGAACCAGGGCATGACAGGATTATAATTCAGAAGAACTTTCCCTGTTAATATAAAAATACATATTTTTTTACAGGGTCTCTCTCATAAAGCCAGGTGTTTGTATGTTTGGAGTAGATCATTTCATTGAATGTCAAACACCACAACATGTAGGGTGTTTTTTAAGTTCACATTAAGTAGCTGAGTGCTGTATTTACACTAGATGTTTACATACCACAATAAGTCATAGTGTTTTCCAGAGGGCAATAATACTGGCCCCAATATGAATGGTCCTTCATCGTGTTTAACTGATAAACAGCCTGGTAATACCTCTCCCTCTAGTCCTTACTGTCGTTCTGGACACTGAGTTCCTCTCTTTTGAGCTGGGACTTGTCTCTATAAGAGTGGGACAGTGAGATCCTGACTGTAGCCTCTCTCAGGTGCTGTCTGTACCCTGTATGAAAGGGCCTAAGAGATGGACTTGGACTTGATCAGAGAGAAGAAAGCCGATGTGTGTGGTCAGCGGTTGTCCAGTGGATAATCCCCTAACCATGGTCTCTGAATCAGATAGCAGAGTTTCACTATATGTTTATTATGAATAGTTTTATTATGTGTAAATGTGATGTGTGTAGGAAAGTGTGATGTTTACACTGAAACATCAGATGTTGTGATCAGATCACACATGTGTTATGATAACAGATCCCAGAGGAAACAGTTTAGTTCCCTTTAAAAATATTAAATGGATGTCTATAAAAACAGAAATATGAAATGTTAAAGCAAAATATGAAACACTATAACTCTTCTGGGTCTCATTCTTTCAGAACTGCACTATAATAATTCATGTTCCAATTAAGAATAACCATTACATGTAAAACTCATTTGAATTCTGGAAAATAACCAAAACAGTGATTAATTATTTAAATGGTCAGTACATGACAATCACAGTGACAAAGTTCAATGATAACAAAAGCACTTAACAGTTTTATCCTAAATTCAGTTAAATCAACAGACACAGGTGTGAATTCTCTTCGACACAAGATAAATGTAAACATGTACACCTGGAAAGTGCCACAAACCTGGGGTATCCCCACTACTTATTCAGAGCTCTGATTCACACAACACAGTCTCCAATATAGTCTCTATTATGAGCCCTGAGATTATAGGAAGTTTAAACATGAGTTACTTCACCTGCACTCAGCAAATGCATTTTCTAAGTCTTAAATAAACCCCCGTAGAGAAATTAGCTTTTTCAGACATGTCTTTTATTAATTATGAATCAGCCATGTCTGTACTAATACTGAATTACAGCTACAGTTCTGTTGTCATTATAAAACTACATTTAGTAGCAGTGCTCTTCCCATGACTGCTTCAGCAAAATCTTCCCACTCTGATTCACACTGTGAATCTGCTTTGAGTCTTTACTTTAAACATGTTGTTCAAAGTAGATGTGATCCACTGCTAACTCCTGCATAGAGTGTTTAAGTCTGCATGAGAAACTTTCTCAGACAACCTGAGGGCTAAACAGATTTTACTATTTATCATTACAGTCTTCAGCTTTTGGGAACCTCTTATCATCGATACCTGTATGTGATTATGTCTTATTTGGATATTATGTCTGAATTCATATTTGGAAAAAACATGACGGGATGCTGACTGAAAGTTTTATGAATGGTATTTAAATTAGTTAAACTGTGTTTGGGAATGGACTCAAATGGGTTCATCATCAGTTAATTTCATGTTAATTCTGTCATTTTCTGTGTCAACTCATGTCATTTCTCTCATTCCTGTCATCTCAAACTGACTCCTTTGCTGTTTCTACAGCTTTACTCCACCACACAATCAGAGAGAATCATCTGAGGAGTGGGAAAAGAGAGTGAGATCATTCATACTGGATCTGTGTCTGCAAGCAGCTCTCTGTCAGAGAGAAACTCTACAGACAACTATAAACACACTACTGTCATATGTAGAGTATGAGGAATGTGATTTCCTGCTGGATCTGTGCTCACATGTGAAGGACTATGAGACTCAAACAGGCAGGAGTGTCCTTCCAGCATTACAGCCAGTTTACCAGTCAGCTCCTGCAGTCTGGTACATAGACCTCTCAGAGAGAAAGGCCTCCCTCTTCCTAGAAGTGCTGAAACTCCAAACAGTGAAGAAACCAGTAGAGCTGAGAGACTGGTCAGATGAAGAGAGTGAAGTGAGGAGTTTCCTTCAGTGTCTGCCCTACATCTCACAGCTGAGGTTTGTACTGAACTGAGCAATTTTTGGAGCCATGTCCAATGTTATTTTGCATGACCCTTTCAAAATAACAAATCTACTTTAAAATTAGTGTTCTAGTTTGATGCAGTTAGGCGAGTGTTTAATTATTTGAATATGTCTCATTTATATTAAGCTGGTCTAATCAGTTGTGTTTCTGTGTTCTACCAGGTTTGGTGAAGACAAAGAATTTGAAGACAGAGAATCTATCATGACATTTATGCTGAAGCTCTTTGCTACAGCAGCAGAATGTGTTATATATCCAGGAGATACTTTCCCTGAGCCGTTAGTTTCCATATTGAAAACTCTTCTTTCCACCGATGAATATTATTATGATTATGATTATGAATATCATGACCATTTGTTAATTGAGCAGAGTGATTTCCTGCTGGATCTGTACTCACATGTGAAGGACTATGAGACTCAAACAGGCAGGAGTGTCCTTCCAGCATTACAGCCAGTTTACCAGTCAGCTCCTGCAGTCTGGAAGATAGACCTCTCAGAGAGAAAGGCCTCCCTGTTCCTAGAAGTGTTGAAACTCCAAACAGTGAAGAAACCAGTAGAGCTGAGAGACTGGTCAGATGAAGAGAGTGAAGTGAGGAGTTTCCTTCAGTGTCTGCCCTACATCTCACAGCTGAGGTTAGAATTTAACTCCTTTTAATCTTCATAGCTCTGAAAAATAGTAAAGCTATTTCTCACTTTCTATACTCATATTGATGATAAGTCATTTATGTTAAAAGCCTTAGAATTGTGTGTTTGTCTTTGTCAATGAATGTCTTTAAACAACAGAGATTTTTTTTTTTAATATTTATTTGTAACAATGTCATTCCTTATTTCATTGCATTAGTGTAATGTAAGACATTTTTTTTCTGTTTCATAAGGCTGTATGTGGATGATGAAGAGGAGAAAAATGCTGCTATCCAGTTCCTGCTGAATCTCAGTGTTGCAGCCGCAGATTGGGATACAGACACAGGAGAGAATTTCTCTGAGTTATTAGCTTCACATCTGAAAACTTCACTTTTCTACAGTAATCATGATGATGAAGATAATTTTGATGATGATAATTATTCATTTGATCAGAGTGATTTCCTACTGGATCTGTACTCACATGTGAAGGACTATGAGAGTGAAACAGGCAGGAGTGTCCTTCCAGCATTACAGCCAGTTTACCAGTCAGCTCCTGCAGTCTGGAACATAGACCTCTCAGAGAGAAAGGCCTCCATCTTCCTAGAAGTGCTGCAACTCCAAACACAGAAGAAACCAGTAGAGCTGAGAGACTGGTCAGATGAAGAGAGTGAAGTGAGGAGTTTCCTTCAGTGTCTGCCCTACATCTCAGAGCTGAGGTAATCACCTTTCATATGTTATTTCTTTTAATTAAATTTACTGTCTCTGATCTTTCTGTGACATGTTAAAATTGTAACAGTGTAACTTCCAGTTGTCTTATTTTTATTATCTTTTTTTCAGAGTCTTTTTTCATTCGTTTGTTTCTTGGTCAGGAATGATCTTTGTCTTTTTGCTTTTTCCATGCACCTAGTCCATCAGATATTCAAGGCAGTTTTAGCCTGTTTCACTAACACACACATGGAAACACAGAGTGTTTCCATAAACACTTTACGATGGGACAGATGGAATCTGTAGTTAATTTACATGTTACTTGACTGATTGAATTTTAAATGCTCCTTTAATTTTGCATGGTCTCCAGACTCTGCTCTGCCCATACAGATAGTGTTAAATCCTTAATGAGTAAATGTTTACTTAGAAAAAAGAAACCACTCACAGATTGACGAGAGTTTGCAAAATGACAGTTATTTTATGTTGAATGTTCCAGGTACTGGAATGATATGTTGAGAGATTATTGAACAGTATTGAATGTAATCACAGAGATAGAAACGGGAGACAGAGACATTGAGGAGGAACAGAGGATTATAATTCATAAGAACTTTCACTGGTAATAACAAACATGTTACTTACAGGTTCTCCCTCATCAGGCCAGCTCTTTGCGTGTTTGGAATAAAAGTAGTGCCTTTCACTGAATGTTATGGACCACAACATATAACTTTTCTAGAAGTTCATGTTAAATATCAAATTTAAATCAGTTTAAATTCAAATTTAATTCTAATGGAGCACACCCGTTATTTAAAACACCTCTGAATTACAGAAAATAACCAAAATAATGATTACATTTTTCAATGGTCAGTACACAACCAACAAGCAGACCATGTTCAGAGGTAACAAAAGAGCTTCACAGTTTTATCCTAAATTCAGTTTAATTAACAAATGTGAATTCTCAGTGATAGTGTGTAGCCCAGTATTGTACAGGCCTTAAACAAGAATTTACTTCACCTGTACACAACGCCAAAAAAGAATAAAACATGGTTTATGTGTTAGCTTTGTCAGCTTATAAGCCGCCTGTTTAGTTACATGAAAATGACAGAAGCACAAAAACATTTACAGTCATCAGATTGACCATGTTAACATGCTTTGTTAGCGAGTTAGATTACTTACAATCTGGATCCGTCCTCAAACACATTTCTTTAAAAGTTTTGTTGTTCCAGATTTTCCATTCTGTGAATGATGGCTGGCTCCATATTTCTCTCTGTGATTTTTCTGACATTGCTAGTTGTTTTGTTGTAGCTGTCCAATTTGAGCTTACGGGGACATTTGAGTGGTTGATTTCTTTGAAAGTATTGTTATAATTTGTCTCTGTAATTTATAGCATATTAATCTTGTCAACGGACTAAGAAAAAAAAAATGCAGATTTGACAGTTGTTGGATTATCAACAGATGATGGTTTTGCACATACGGTACATAGTGAACAAAAACAACTTAAAAACCACTCATGAAATACTGACCTGTAGGGTGACCAGATGCAAACAGACCAAATGTGGGATGAGTAGTAGGTCTGTGTGGGACAATGTGGGAGATATTACCAATGCTAAGAGTTAACCTAAAACTTTTATATAATGTATGTCTAACTGAATAAGTGTCAGTGTGGTAAATAGGCTGAATGCAGGTTAGTTGATTATTTCCAAAGGATATGATTAAAAAGTAACACAACTTACAGAGCAGCATCTTGTAAAGCAGGAGAAACAGAACACCAACTTTACATGGGGTTCAAACCCAAAACAATGCAAGACAAAGAAACAGAGAAAACCAAGGAGTATAAATACACAGGTAAATGAGGAAAGCTAACTGAAAGCAGGTGGAGAGAATGAACTTAATGGGGCTAAACCAACAGAACTCAAACAGGAATGAACCAAGGGAGAAACAGGGAATACATCAAAAAAAAAATGCTATATGAAAGATATGATGAGCACAGTACTGTTTGTCATCCCAAAGGCACATTAATTTCACAACATAATATGTCTTTATTAATGGACATCCAACACGCATTGCACGGTTGGCTGTGTTGCATTTGTATGAGCCAGGTTTCTGCTTTTGACGTAGCCTTGTTAAATATAGTAGAAACGCAACGGCATGAGCAACTCATGTGCCGGGCGTGTAAAAGAACATGTCCATGTGTTCTTATTTCTGATCATTAAAAACCAAATGACCAATGAAAATGCGGGACATTATGTCAGTATGCGGGACAAAGGGTCAAAATGTTGTGCAGTACAATGCAAAGCGGGACGCCTGGTCTCCCTACTGACCTGTGGCAGCTTTAGGGAAATGCAAGTTAAAGTCACTTATATGATCTGTATGTTCATTGTTAACCTTCTACTTGTTATCTAGGGTTCGACATTTTTAGGGAAGAACATGTCACATCAGATAAAAACACTCAACACACACAAACACACACACACACACACACACACACACACGTACACACACACACACACATATAGTTGAGAGTTGAGATGTTCAATAGCCAGCCACGTTGTACCCAAATATTCTGCGCTGAATAAACACACATTCACCATTTGTTTAATGCAAAGACATGATTTTGATGTTCTGACAAATGCAGTGGTGCCCATCACACTATCCTTGAATCCAGACTGATTGACTTGTTTTTAGCTCTTGTTTGTTGTTTCCTCATGACTTTTAGATGAGCAAATACTTGCTGGAGTTGCTTCTCCACAGTGTCATTATACCTGACTCTGAGTTAGAGGGAGAATGTGAAATGTAGTGTACTCTGCCCTAAAGGACAATGATTTATCAGTATCTTCACACTGGGCAATGCCAATCAATACTGTTATTTCTTTTCGATATCTTCTACTCTGTTCCTGATTTGAGAGAGAAAAGCATAACTATCTTTTGTCTCTGTGTTACAGGTTGGATAACAATGTTGAAGTTCCTGAACAAGTGCAACTATTTGCAGGTCTCTTCTGTAAAGCAGCAGAGTGTGAGAGACAGACAGGAGAGAAGACACTGGAGCTGTTAACATCAGTGTGCAGTTACAGCTCTTTTCCTTTTAGTGATACTGAATACTCTGAACAGAGTGATTTCCTACTGGATCTGTTCTCTCATGTGAAGGACTATGAGAGTGAAACAGGCAGGAGTGTCCTTCCAGCATTACAGCCACTATACCAGTCAACTCCTCCAGTCTGGCACATAGACCTGTCAAAGAGAAAGGCCTCCCTCTTCCTAGAAGTGCTGAAACTCCAATCAGAAAAGAAACCAGTAGAGCTGAGAGACTGGTCAGATGAAGAGAGTGAAGTGAGGAGTTTCCTTCAGTGTCTGCATTTTGTCTCACAGCTGAGGTAATTACATTTTTATGTCATTTATTTAATTAATTCCATTTACTGTTCCTTTTATGGCACATTAAAATGGAAATAATTTAAATAAATATTTTCCCATGCTTATTTATTGTCTGTTTTTAGAATCTATTTTAATCAGTTTGCTCAATCCAAAACGATCTTTCTCTCTCTGCTTTTTCATTTTGCATAATTTTCCTCTGATAGCGGGCAGATTTGGCCTTTTTTCAGTATAATGTTAATTCAATGTTTTACCTCAGTTTTTGGGCACTTTGACACTTCTTGAAATCCTTAACACTCCTTAACAAAAAAATGCAACCCGAATGTCAGCCGTTCCATTTGTTTGGTAAAGCAGGCATTTAGTTCACATACAGAGAGGGAGATAAAGAGCACAGTGACACAGTGAATGAAACATGGTTATGAATGTAGCATAATGCATGTACATTTGTATGTTTTGCACTGAGATTAAACACACACGTACACACACACATGGATTCAAGCTCACATTTTGCTCAGTCCTCCACAAGAACAAAAACATATCCAGGGCTCAGTTTCTCTAAAGGTGCTGTAGCACTAAAATTATCCTAAACTCCATCCACAGATCACTATTATATTTTAGGAATAGTCATGATGATGGTGGCACATGAATTCTATATTAAATTTACATGTTACTTTGCCAATTGATTATGTTTTATGTGATTCTTAAATCTTGTCTGGTCTATAGAGTCTGCTCTGCCCATACAGATAGTGGTGATAATGTATGTTAATATGTTTGCTTAGAAAAAGACACCACACACAGATTCACAAGGTCTAATGAAATGGACGCTGTGTTATTTTGAGTGTTCCAAATACTGGAACTGTATGTCCAAAGATGAATATATGGCATTGGATGTAACATAGACACTATAATGGAAGGCAGTGGCTGTAATGAGTAGCAGAGGATTATAATTCATAACTCTCACTGGTGATAACAAATACATGTTACTTATAGCTTTTGTTTCATCTGACCAGGTATTTGTGTGTTTGGGCTAAACTTAAAGCATTTCACTGAATGCCATAGATCACAACTGTCATGGTTAGGAGGTAAAGCTTGACACATGTGTAAAATAAGCTTTTTATATTACAGGGGGTCTTTTAACAAATAAATAGTAATACAATCAAACAAATAGTCATTTAATCAAATGAACAGAAATTGCAAGAAGTAGAATATGCGATGATTTTTAACACTAAAAACAAGACCTGAGTCATGCTTAACAAATGAAAGACTTTGCAGTAGAACAAAGAACAAGCAGAGGCATTTATACACGGATGAACAAGAAACACACACAGCAAACAGGTGTTACACATAAAGCAATCATCTGGTTAGTAATAGGCCAGTAAAGTGGAGTGCTGGTTGGTTGAATTACTAGGGAAAAAAACATGTATTTTTTTTGTGGGTTTCGAATTACATGGGTGCCTGAAATATGGGTGTTATATACTGAGCATAAAAAACGTATCAAATCTTGAAGAGGGCACTCTTGGAAATATTTTATGGGGAAAAAAATGTAAGATGACACAGTGACACGGTTTGTGAAGGAACCTGTTGTTTCCCGAGTTTTGTTTGTTCAGTAAAGGTACCCAAACAGTGTCACTGTGTCTCTTTACATGTTTCATACAATATTTCACTTATCTCATTATATGTTTATTTACCACCATGACACTTTTTTTTTCAGAGAGCAGTAATATTGGCACCAGTATGGACAGTCCTTCCTGCTGTTTTTTTTGTTTTATTTAGTGTAGTTATGTCTTTGATATGTTCAGTTAATTGAACAGTTGAATTATTCTATATTTTCACACTGAAATGAATTAATATTGATTTTCCCCCTATTTCAGTCCATTGCAGGTTCAAAAGTGTGTATTTTTTTTTTTTTGGTCTTCTTGTGTTACAGGTTGAACTCTTATGCTAATGCCAATAAACAGATTCAGTTTCTGGTGGACCTCTTCTGTAAAGCAGCAGACTGTGAGAGACAGACAGGAGAGAAGACACTGGAGCTGTTAACATCAGTGTGCAGTTACAGCTCTTTTCCTTTTAGTGTCACTCAGCGCTCTAAACAGAGTGTTTTCCTGCTAGATCTGCAGTCACATGTGAAGGACTATGAGACTCAAACAGGCAGGAGTGTCCTTCCAGCATTACAGCCAGTTTACCAGTCAGCTCCTGCAGTCTGGTACATAGACCTCTCAGAGAGAAAGGCCTCCCTCTTCCTAGAAGTGCTGAAACTCCAAAGAGTGAAGAAACCAGTAAAGCTGAGAGGCTGGTCAGATGAAGAGAGTGAAGTGAGGAGTTTCCTTCAGTGTCTGTCCTACATCTCACAGCTGAGGTAATATTTTCATCTTTTTGTTTTGTGACAAGTTTAGTGATTAATACAGAGACATGTAAGATATAGCAGATCTTTTATTAGTAGTAAATATAAGTGAAAATACAACTGCCTCAATCAGAAAAGAAATTTTTCAAGGCATGAAACACATTGGGAAAATTGTACAGCACTAACTGTGCAGTAGTGTTGTGTTACTGGCCAGTGTTTTGAGTTCATAAAAGAGAGATAAACAAAATAAACACATGTTATGTTGTTAATGACACAGACAGACTTTGAAATAATCTGATTAGGTTAATCAGTCCTCTCAGTAAAATGAACAGTTTCAGTTTTGTCTTGTTACTGTTGAATTAACCCAGTGCCGTTGTGCTGAAAGTGCATGTGTTTCTCTTTGTGAATTTAGTTACTACTGTTCCCATGACTGTTTAAACAGCACCTCTGTGTCTTTATTCATAATCTATTTCACAGGGCTCTTCAAGTTAATGTTATTGTTGAAAGTGAATGTTGTCCTCTATTGACTCCTGCAGACATTTTTTTTCTCCAAGTTATTCATGACTAACTTTCTGAAATAGCCTGAGGATAAAGTGCATCATAGTTTAGTAGGCATCTACACAGAAGACTATATAGTTTATTTCATTAGGTTCTTTACTAATGATTAGTAATTATCTGTCATTGGCTTAGAATGGTCTTATATTGTTCATGTGAAAGGTTATTTACATATTTACATATGAACACATCACAAATTTGTTTTAGGATTCTCTTCTTTGGCAGCAGTCTGAAATGACTGTGTCTTTAATTGTATTTAAGTAGGTTTGGGGGTGTCACAGCCTGCACCTCCATTTTGTTTTGTTCTGTCTTTGTGCTCTTGCTCTGTCTGTCTCCGCCCCTCACCTGTTCCTGTTTGTCTCATTACTAACCTCGTTAATTTGAACCAATCATGTTTTGCCCTGTTTAGTTCTCCCTCTATTTAAGCCCTAGTGTTTGCCTTGTCCTTTGTTGATGGTTGCTTGTGTATTTTGTACTCTGTTATGCTGCACATTTTGTTATCGGTTTTTGTTCCTGTTTTGCCCTTGTATTTTCATCTTTATTTTGTCAGTAAAGTCCCCCGTTTGTCACCTTCATCATCATGTCTTTGCACTTGGGTCCTGCACCACACCACCAGCGTGACAGGGGGGAAATGGTCTATTTTGTTACGTCTTTGCTACAGCACTGTTCTTTTGTGCTACAATACTTTATTATTGCGTGCTAAAATTTCAAATTTTTTGTGGGAAAAATATTTCAGAGCTTGTTTAACCACTGAATGTTGTGTTTAATGTATTTTTGTTTGTTTGTTTTTAGGTTTGATCCTATGGCTAATTCCTTGAAACTGGTTCAGTTTCTCACACTTCTCTTCCGTGAAGCAGTAGAGTGTGAGAGACAGACAGGAGAGAAGACACTGGAGCTGTTAACATCAGTGTGCAGTTACAGCTCTTTTCCCTTCAGTGAAACTCACAACTCTAAACAGTGTGATTTCCTGCTGGATCTGTACTCACATGTGAAGGGCTATGAGACTCAAACAGGCAGGAGTGTCCTTCCAGCATTACAGCCAGTTTACCAGTCAGCTCCTGCAGTCTGGAACATAGACCTGTCAAAGAGAAAGGCCTCCATCTTCCTAGAAGTGCTGAAACTCCAAACAGAGAAGAAACCAGTAGAGCTGAGAGGCTTTTCAAATGAAGAGAGTGAAGTGAGGAGTTTATTTCAGTGTCTGCCCTACATCTTGACATTAAAGTAAGAATTTCTGAAGCCTTGTTCAGACACTGCGCTGAATCCTCTGTCAGCCTTGGGATTTGGGGTAGACAAAAACTCAGTCAGTGACATCTGTTCAAAGTGACACCCTTTTACAAAGAATTTTTTTATTGAACATTTTCTGTAGCTGAGTATTTCTATTGTGACACACACTTCTTGAAAATTTTGGATTTCAAATGGAAAATTAGCACATAAATGAAATTTCCAGTCATGTGAATCATTTCCATTACTGTAGACGGGGAGACTCATGTCTTATGACTGGGTATTGTGGTTACTCCATCAGACAAATAAACATGAGGGAGTGGATATATCTGTTCGACAGACGGCACAATTTATTGTCAAAAAGATATATTGCACAGATCAGCTATTTAACATTTTGTTCTCATTGTTTTAACTGACAATAAAATGATATTCTCCTGTTTGAATCACAGTTTTATAGTTTAGTGCATTGACAATCTATGGTGATGATTGTGCTGAAGTAACATTTTAATTTAAATATTACTAACACAGTTTAAATGTTACCAGACCACGTGGAAAGAACTTTACTCAGAAGTGTTTTATAAACAGAACAATCATAAAAACACTGAAAATGACAGTTTATTTAATCACATGTCCTGACTGATTTTCTGATACAGAATTCTCAGTGAGGCTGAGCAGTGTGTGGTGTCTCTGTGTAAAGTGGTGAGAACCAGAGAAGAGACACAGCAGGTGACCTCTCTGCTCCAGGCCCTGGACTTCACCCTCACGCTGGGAGGACGGTTACCCAGTGACACCTGCAGGGCTGTGGGGAGAGTACTGGGCCTGTCAGCCTCCAGACTGAATCTCACTCTAAACCCACAATCCATCTCTCCCAGAGGAGTCAGACGTCTCTTCAGAAACATCACTCACTTGCACAGACTCAGGTTCATGGCCTTTCTTACATTTAGTTCAGTGCAGTAGTGCAATAGATTAGATCAGCAAAGTGCAGTGAGTTGTATGTTACAGTAAAACGTTTCCACTGAGTAAGATGACAAGAAATCTGATGTATAGTGAAATTATTTTAAATATAAATAATGCATCTCTCATTTTCAGTGGACGCTTTCTAGAGAATGTTGTTTAGACTTAAACAGCTATCTAAAATGCAATGACTCACAGTCTACTGAATGACAGTTTTGTTTGGATGTTTGTTTAGTTAATGAAATGTCCTCTGTCTCTCCATACTGTGTGGTTGTGTTATTTCAGTCTGAGTGGGAGAATGACAGTGAGGATGGTCAGAGCTCTGAGGTCAGTGAGAGGTCATGCTCCAGTCACCATTGAGGAACTTTCACTGGTCCTGACACAGCAGTCAGAGGGGGAGCTGTCCAGGGTGCTGAGCAGTTTGGCTTCCCTCCTGAGACTCTGGACCGTCCAGTGTCTGGACCTGACTGAGTGCAACATTAAGAGTCCCTCTCTCATTGTCCTGCTGTGTCACCAGGGTCCTTTGGCAATCAGGTCAGTCTGGAGAAATGTATATGTCAGTTTATCAAAAGGCGAAAATTGTCACCAAGCAAATTGTCATACATCCTGTTTGTGTGTGTGTATCACACAGACTATCCAGACGGAATCTACGTCAGCTGATTGCACTGGTGTATGAAGCACAGGATGTGGAGCTGACTCGTTCCTTTCTGGAGAAGGTGGGTGGAGACCTGACTTCCTGTTCTCTGACCTGGGAAATGCTTCGCTGTCTGCTGCAGGTCCAAACTCAGCGTGTCACTGTGGACTTTAAGAAGATCAACGTTCCACACCAGAACATCAGAGAACTTCTCCCTCTACTGGACAGGGTTCAGTTTAAAGGGTAAGTTATTCATTCTTATTGTTCACAAACAACATCCATTTTTAATTTTATAGTGCTGAATGAATGCATGGCGTTGAATCTTGAATCTACTACATCATAGAGGAGGAGTTTTAGAGACTAATCAAAAGGTTTGAAGAGATTCAGATTGATCCACACAGACATAATGTTTCCACATGATTGACTGACTCAATATCTGTGTGTCTGTGACTCTCCACAGTCTGAGCTCCAGCTTTCTGATGTCCATCATCAGAGAGATATATGAGACTCGCTCTGCTCACTGTGTGTCCAGTCTGTTGAGTTCAACTGAACACTACATCAACCTGAACACCAGAGTGCTGGACACTGTGGACTGTGCTGCCCTGTGCTTTACTCTACAGCACAGCAAAGGAGTCAGACTCAACCTGCTGTGGACCTCCATACCAGAGGGGGCGATAGAGAACATCCTGCCTTTTCTCAGCACAATCTCCCACCTCAGGTTTCTCTCAGTTTTCTTACCTGATCTATTTTGGAATCTATGGTGAGCAGTTGTTTATCTCATATTGTGTGTGTCTGTATTTCTCGTCACAGTGTTGACAGAGTGCTGTTGTTGAGACTTCTCCACTGCTGCTGCATGGACTCTGAGCTCCAGCAGGGGGCAGCAGCAGCTCTGCTCAGGGCTCTGCAGCACACACTGGACTTCTCCTGCTGCTCTGCTGTGGACCTGAGTACAGAGTCAGAGGGAGAGACCCTGCACCTGAGCCCAGAACACTGCAGGCTCATCTCCATGGTGATCCAGAGTTCTGACATCAACACACACCTCATTCTACAAGACTGTGACATACAGGACGCAGGACTGAATGAACTTTTCCCCATTTTACACAAGATACGACTGAGGTTAGACACTTAACACATGAATGAAATTACTGTCCAGTGTGATCTACTCCGAACAATAGAAACTAGAGGCATACTGTGTGTGTTATACTCACTAATTATATAAGATAGTCATGCAGAACTTCATAACATAAAATCTCTCTCTCTCTCTCTCTCTGTCTGTCTCTCTCTCTCTCTCTCTCTCTCTCTCAGCTGTAGTAAAAACCTGCTGCTTCAGTTTCTGACTCTGGTTTGTGTGGGGACAGAGAGTGGATCTGTGAAGCGTGCTGTAGCTCTCTCCCAGGCTCTTGGTGATGAGGTCGACTTCAGTGAGACCAGACTGGACCTACAGGCCTGTAGATCACTGGCTCTGGTTCTGGAACATTCTGACGGGCTCTCAGAACTGGACCTCAGTCACTGCCAGCTCACTGACCACTGCCTGGAGCTGCTACTGCCACACCTGCATAAGGCACAAGTCCTAGAGTGAGTCAGAGAGAGAGAGAGAGAAAGAGAGAGAACATGATTAGGATTATAGGAGTAATTATGAAAAGGAAGGAATTTTATGTTATTTTATTTTATCTATAAACAAGAGTATCCATATGTCTGCGTTTGTCAGTATCTTACTGAGTGTATCCTGTTTCTGTATATATGATATTAAACTACCACATAATACCTATATATGGAATGATGTTCTTTTTGTTTTCAGCCTGAGTCATAATGAAATCACTGACTGTGTGTCAGAGGGAATCTGCAGTATGGTCTCCACTAACAACAACATTCAGACAGTGCGGTGAGTGTCTGATTACAGACTGAATGGTGTTACATTACAATATGTCTGTATAGTGTTGCTGAATTATGACTGATATACACATTGTATTGGTATTTACTAATGTCATTTTTCTTCTACAGGCTTTTCAGCAACAAAATCAGAGACAGAAAGCCTTTCCTCACAGACAGACGCTTTGAGATCTGGTGATATGATTGTGGGTTTACTCTCTCTAAAGTGATGTTTTCTTGTCTGGTCTCTGCATGGTTCAAAAACCACAGCAAAGATTAATTGAGAACAAATATTAATATCAAATGTTATTTCTTTTCATTGTCTTTCAGTTGCTTTTAATACACATATATATATATATATATATATCTTTTTCTTTTTTATTCGTAATTGCATTTCCTGAACTTGCATATATAGTGTTCATATCACATATTCATAGCAGATTTATTCAACCTTATTCACACCAGATTTATACCAAGCAAATCAATGAAAAAAATAATTGGTTTATTTCTAGGTCATAAAAGGTTCTATGACAGGGAAAAGTCTCTTCCTTCTTTTTGTACCATCTCTGACAAACAGGGGTTTAGCCCTATGTTACACTCTCACTGCACATAATTTTATTATGCCAGTTTTTTGTAGCAGACACTCAAGAGACATTAAAGTTTATTCTAGATCAGAATTCTAGATTATCATAAACAAATACAGAGATTGTTTATCTATTCATCCAACAGCTCTGTATTTACTTTTCAGGGAATGATCATTGCAGCGAGGGATTTAAGTTCATTTTAAAGATGAATATTCTGAAAATGATATGTTTCTCTTTTGCCTAAAACAGTACTGTAAAACTGCACTGTCTCAAATGGTGGCAGGAACTTGAACTTTTTCTCAGGTACAAATCTCTGACTTCTCTAAATACTGCTGCTTTATTTTCCTTTTCATCTTTTTCATGTGAAAATGTGTAACTTTCCATTTGTTATGACAAAGCTGTTACAAAGAAATATATTTAATGATGAAGCAAAAATACACGTGATCCGTTCTTCATCATAAATTGTGTGTGTACACAGAGAAAATGAATCCCACTGCTACGGGTAAAGGAGGAAACACATGAAGGGCTGGTGTTTTAATCCTGGGAAAGCTGCTTTATTTCAAACTTGATTTAGGAATAAACAGCTGAGGGGTGACTGTCAGCTCTGTAGCAGGCAGACAACAGTCTTTACGGTGACTGGTCAGTCAGGGTCTGAAGCCTGGAGCTCTGCAGTGGCAGGTAAGGGCTTTTCCCCTGGCCTACCTGACACACAGTGCTCTGGACAGGAAATGGATTAGTCCATGTCTGGAGAAGTCAAAACATTAGCTTCCTCTGTCTTGTCTGGTTACCTCCTCTCAGACTTGTGCTTTTGGCTGGGACTTGACTTGACGAGCCTCCTGTTGAGCCATGAGCCATGCCTCCTCTGGATGTCCCTCCAAAATAACATGTGCCTTTGCTGGTGTTTGGTAATGCCATGTGCTTGTGTTGTTGTTTTGGTTTTGGGCAGACGCTGTCCCCCTGTGTGGTTCTGAAATCGCACCACCAAGGCAAGGTTGGGCACAGCGCCAGTCCCCTGAGGTGCAGCCGTCACCACACACACACACACAGATCTGAGTACAGATGTGTTGAAGTTCAGTCAGTCAACTGTAGCTGTTACAATGGTTACTTTGGTAAGCTGACAAAATGAGAAAGAGGTCTATGAGGTGAATGAAGGAGAAATGAACCAGTTGTGGGTGGTGGCATGAATATATCTCTGGCAAAAGATGTCCAGGTGACTGGATTATTGGTTCAGTCCTCAGCTGTTTCACACTCTACACAGAGTCAGAGATCTAAGGCTGCCTTGGGGCAAATCTGTTATGCATTCCACTCTCCCCCTTTTCTGGGGTAGTTATGATGATGGTAATGATCATATTGACTTTATATTTGTACTCACATGTGAAGGACTATGAGATTATGGACTCCTCTAGCCCCTTGAGGAGTATGATCACAAATATATGATGAGGTCTGGCTGGTCCCTGGGGAGTACGATCACAAATATGTGATTAGTACATAAGAGAACAGAGGTCGTTATTATTAAGGGCTAGAGACAGTGAGCAGTCTGTCTTCAGCTTAGCTTCCCTCCACAGGGAAACTTCTCTCTGAACTGTCCAGTGTCTGGCTCTGCTGTTAACCTTTCTGAACTATCACTTTGCATTTCTGCTCTTGGGTCTGACTTCCAAATATGGTAAATGTGTGTGTGTGTGTTTTTATCTGAATGGAAACGGAACAATGTATGTGGATAGTATGAAATCTTGAATGTTCCCATTAATATTATTTAAAAAAAATAATTCCTCATGGTGGCTTCAACTGCACAGAGTATAATATAATCTTTAACTGAGAAGGAGTTATAAAAGGTGAGAGAGGTCTTTAAAAAAAAAAAAACATACAGAGCACATAGTTGTATGTTAGAAAGGGTTCGAGAGACTGGATGCATGTGAAAAATCAGGAAACTTTGTTACAGATGGTTGAACAGGGTACAGACAGGTTTGGGGAGAACAGTAGGAGACAGGACAACACAGACAGCTTTACAGAAGATTCAAGTACCAAGGAACTGGATGCTCAAAGCGTAACTAGACAGTCGGGTAGACTTGTTTCATAGTAACAGAGCTCCATCATAACAGAACTAAAGCAATTCAGGGATACAACTTCACAAAGAAAACAGACAAGCAAGGGTATTTACACAAACTGAAGACCAGGCCAAATTAACAGAAAACAGATGAGAACCAAGTATGACAGAACAGAAGCGGACTTGCTTTGAACAAAAAAAAAAAAAAAAATGCCCCCAAAAGCTTCATCCTTTTTTGTCAAGAAGGATAAAAAGGATGCTGCTTTTGGATGATTAAGTAAGGGTGACTCAAACATCTGCTGCCTTGCTGTCAGGCGTGCAGTGGAGCTGGACCCAAACACAAGACACAGTGATGGTGGTAACAATAAAGGAGGACTTACAAAAGTAGATAAACAAAACTGGATACAAATGGTGCAACCAAACAGTGTCTTCAAATGAACACAAACAACAATAGACAAAGGACAAGTCAAACACAAGGGCTTAAATACAAAAGGAGAACTAAACTTGGGGGAACATGATTGGTGCAAATCAACAAGGGTAAGACGAGGTTAATAAATAGAATAAACAGAATCAGGTGAGGGGCGGAGACACACGGAACAGGGGCACAAGACATTTCAAAACAAAAGTCCAAAACGAGGTGCAGGCTGTGATACTTACACTGTTTAAGAAAGGTGACTCAAACACCAGTTGTTACCTAGTCTTAAGATGATAGGCATACCAATCCCTGTTAATATAACTCAAATATACTTGTTATTATACTTGTTACATCCCCACAGGAGGTAATGCATTGTGTAGAGTCTAAGGAGAGCAAGACAACTGACTGGCATCATAAATCATAAGAAAAGCAACAGGTGCTCTCAGAAAGGGGAAACACAGTCTCTGTTTATTTGCTGTTTACACCATTCACAACACAGCATGTAAATAAACAATTAGTGAGAGAGAAAAACTAATCTGAGCAGGTGGTGTGTTGATAGTGTCAAAGGAAAGACAATAATAACCACCTCATAACCGCATCCACCCACCGTCACTGAAAGAAACAGCCTGGATGGAGGAATTATATCCAGTAAGCACTACAAGGATTCATTCAACTTTCATCATCCCCAGCTCACACCAGAAAGACGGTGGGCTACGACCATGCATTGACTACAGAGGGCTGAGAACAATGACAGTAAATTACTGCTGTCCACTCCTTCTGATGACTGCAGCCATGGAACAGCTCTGGAGATCCCAGGTCCTCACCAAGTTGGACCTTCTGGGCATGAACAATCTCATCTGTATCCATGAGGGAGACAAAAGGAAGAATGCACTCAATACAACCACAGCTCATTATGAATATCTTGCCCTTTGGTCTCGCTAGTGTCCTTTCTTCCATGTCTCTGTGAGTGATGTGTTGCAGGACATGCTGTGAGATTTTGTTAAAGTTTACATAGATGTCATCTTGATGCCATGTTGCCTGAATATATTTCCCATGTTTGTCAAATCATACTGTTTGCTGACCATTCTTCTTCAATTCGAGGTGGAAACATGTCTGTCCTCCATCTCCTTCTTTGAACAGAAAATTAGTCCAGAGGGGGTGAGGATGGAAGAGAGGTAGGTCAGTGCTATACTTTCACAGCCAGAACCCCAGACAGTCAGAGAACTACAGTGCTTCCTACATTTAAGCAACTGTTACCCCAGATTATTTCAGAATTTAATTTCTGCTGCTGCTCTGCCGAAAGAAGGTCCCAGACAACTGGCTTTGGAGCCCATCGCAACCTCTGGTATTGATCAGTTCGAGGAATGATTCGCTTTGGCACCAATTATCAGATGACCTGATCCCAACAGGCAGTTTGTGGACACAGAGGATGGCTCTAACAGCTTTACGTTTTGCATTTGAGAAATGGAGGCATTGGTTGGACGAAGCTCTGGAAACTTTCATAATACTCACAGTTCATCACAACCTGGAGTGCATCGCTCCTTCTCACTCCTTTTCAGTGAATCCTTGAACATCAGCCTTCCCTTATGTCCTTGGAATTTGACTCTGGGAGACCGAGGCTCCCGCAACAGATAAATGATTTTGAAAAGCTCAGCATGTTTGGGAAATGACCTGTGTTTGTGTACAAAAAACAGTTCGCCAACAGAAACTGCATGCTGATCACCACGGCAGGGAAACGCTCTTTTTTTTTTTTTCAATTTGGGGATCGGGTCTGGTTCTACTCTAACTCTCTTTGCTCTGCCAGAACCTACATCCCTGGTTTGAGGGGCCGTTTGAAGTCCTCCAGAGATCAATCAGGTAGCATATAGCTGCCACCAATTTTCAAGATTTCTCCAACATTCAATGTTTTTCTCAACAGACCAGTGATCTCTGGTCCTTTGGTCACTACAGCCCCTCATAATGCTCCACCAGCTGTGGAAATTGATGGCTTACATAGTCCATGCCTTTCTGGACTCCAGAAAAGGAGATGGTTGTAAGCAGTATCTAGTGGACTAGGAGAGTTACTGCCTGATTAGCTGTGCCGGAACAGATCTTCGGACATTCTGGATTTCACCCTCATCACTAAGTTGCATCATCTGTACTATGATTGGCCCTCTCCTTGACCCAGGGGTCATCCTCCAGGTCGGTGATGCTCTGTTGCTGAAGTATCAGTGGGGGTTCTGTCACACCTCTGTCTCCCCCACCTTCCACCAGTGTTCAGCATCACTGGCTTCATGATCACTGATTACCTCCATCAGTTATTCAATCAATGTCCTCACTTGGTTTCTGTTAATGGTCCGCTCACATAGCCATGTATATGTACTGTACTTCTGTCTGTTCTTAGCATTGATGCAACGTCCACAAATGCTTCATTGTGAGATACTGAGCCTCTTTTCCGCTATTAGAGGAGGCTGTTCCTTAGTTTAAGCAAATGCATTCCTGTCTCGTACTCCTTATTTATTCTGCTTTTTTTTTGAGATCTGCTCATCTTGTCTGTATTTTGTCGTCTTCATTTATTAAAGACACACCCGCATACTCATCCTGCCTCTAGTGATATTCATGACACTTTCTACAATAAAAAATAAATAAATAAACCCACAAATGTGAGTGTGGAAATTAGACAGACAGAAACAGAGAATTACTTGCTTCTTCTGGCTGGAACAAAACCTATCTGTTTACTCTGAAATGAGAATGTATCAGCGATGAAGAAATATGACTTCAAGGTGGCTTTGCACTGTTTGTCTTAACTAATATATAGAAATAGTCACCCTAAAAGAAGAATCGCATTACAAGAAGTAATTGTGCTTCCATCACTGGCCAGTACCAGCATTACTGCATGTGCATTGTGCTGACAACTTAAAAGCCTGACTTCACTGGTATTGTTAGATTCAAAACAATGTCATTTTCTCGTTGGGTGACAAATGCAGCCTATGTAAACAGATGTGGTTTGTTAGGTTAAAGAGTCAAGTGTATGTGAGAATCTGGTGCTATTTGAAAATGGAAATGACTTATGTGTTTTGATTCAGTATTTCTGCACTCAGGTATCTTGGTACAGTTATGAGGACTCAGAGATCTATAGTTGACAAATGTGTGCCTGAGATGAGGGGGCGAATTGTTTGCAAGTTATTTGTTAGCAAAAGTCACTTTACAGATGAGAAGGTATATTATTAAATCCCACATATTGATCATAAATAATACACACAAATCACCTGTGAAGAGACCCGAAAATGAGGAACACCAGAGAGACTGTAAATTGGAGGCCAGAGGTACTTGTATAACTTCTGGCTGCTTTACCATCTTTGCACTTACAAAGGTAATAAAAAATACTGACAGGACAAGTGACTTTTTTTTTTAGCTTCTGGATCAAAAATCTATCATAAAAATCATAATCTGGCTCCTACACTGAGCTAACTGTGTAGAACTGATTTACAGATCAAAGAGTTGTTTAAGGGTTTGAAATCAAGATTAGGGAATAAGCAGGAGAGGGTTTGTGGATGTGCTGCTAAAATGAGGTGCTGAAATGACTGAAGCAGAATGGTAGTATAGTATTTGTTGGATGGTACTGGGGACTCAGATGGCAGGCTGGAGTGTGTTCGCAGTGGGATGCCGGCGATAAGGCAGCAAGCATCAGATCTTCTTTTGCTGTCTTTATTTCACAGCCCAGCACACACAAGGCATCAACTTCGTTCACAGGTTGAGTTTATGAACCCCAGGAGTCCAGGGGTCGATTCTCCGGGGAGGACAAAATGTCACTCACTGGTGTTAGGCTGGATTATATGAGGCTCCATTTTACTGCTCAATCTGTGTGTGACAAATAAACTTCTTCTCCTACATTAATTGAACATTAAAAACTTGGTCAGTTACACACTAGAGGGAGCTCAAAACATGCAAATTAAAGGCACCTACTTTTCCTCATAAAACGCACGCCTCAGATATTAACTCTGTGGAGACGGAAAGGAAGACGGTAGTGAATCCAATGCTAAGAGTTTATAAAGTTATTAGTTTATAAAGTTATAAATTCATTTGAGCCCATAAAGAAAAGGGAATGTATGGGAAGGGAGAGAGAAGGAGTTAGTGCACGAGAGCAAGGGAACGAGAACGTGTTTTTAGTACCAAGCAGAAAGTAAAGTGAAACAGTTAGACTTCAGTAGGGAAAACGGTGTTAGAAGTTGAAACTAACTATTGTTTTTAGTCAGGGTTTAACTTTGTATGAAGTTTAACGTTGCATGGAGTTTAACATTGCATGGAGTGTAATGTGCGAAGGCCGTTTCATCCTCACTGTTGAACCGGGCAGTTCGTATCTACCTGAGCAACGCATTCGACGTTGGATTTGCTTTAGCACAGCTGAATGAACTGATCACAATTATAATCACGGGATTCTCCACAATTCCTGGGATTCTTCCCTCGGAGGTAACATCTTTGTGAATGGACACTCGTTAGTACCCAGTCTATATCACCTTGAGCTCCAACGAAGCTGGCCAATGCCATTTTGTGAACTCGTGGTCGACTGAGATATTCCCAGGCCGGGTAATAATTTCTTCTCTTACCTTTTACATTGACAACTGCATTAC
The DNA here is from genome assembly GCF_902362185.1 of Chanos chanos. Classification (NCBI taxonomy): domain Eukaryota; kingdom Metazoa; phylum Chordata; class Actinopteri; order Gonorynchiformes; family Chanidae; genus Chanos; species Chanos chanos. The sequence goes on from NC_044505.1 coordinate 16,866,412, forward strand.
CCATTGCCTCTCGAATTATATTGTTTGATTTGTTTTGTAAATGGAAACATCACTAAGTCCAACGGAGTGGCTTTAAAAGTTAAAAGTGTGAGTAATTGGTTAATAAATGCTCATTGTTGTCTACACTTCATCTGCCCATGGAGTATTACATGCTGCACTGTGGTTAGCCTCCTGTCAGATAACTTTGCCTGTATTATGAATACTTGCTTAATTTTAGTAACACACAACAGACTTAACTATACTATATGACTTCTGGAACTAACATACTCAACCAGATGTTCCAGATGTTATTATATGTAATTATGTAATTTCAGTAATTATCCCCAGTGAAAAAAAAAGTGTTCTCAGAAAGGGCACAAGGATTGTAAACTTTTTCCAGAGACAATCATTTCAAATCTGTAGGATTTGAATGCCATTATAGTTTACAGTTATAATGAAATGGGACATGAGACCAACAAAGGCTAGAAGACACTATTGTTCTGTCAAAGCAACATTGTGTAATGACTTGTCAATTCTGGAAGAGACTGGATTCCTGCCATATGCAACATTGTATTTTTCCTTTCTTGGAACTGAGGAGTAGTTTTAGATCATGGCCGATGACAATGACACAGTAAATGACAACCAACACAATTAACACAGTATCTCAAGAATATGTAGGTGCGCTAACCTTCGGTGGTTTTATTGAGAAAACATGTAATCACTTTTCACTGACAGCCCTTCAAAGTTAAGAGATAAAACCCCATAACCTACTCACATTAAGATTTATTTAAACTGAACCCTCATCCCTCGGGCAGCCGTGATCTGAGGGTTAGAGAACCGGGGTTGTGACTGGAGAGTTGCTGGTTCGATTCCCAGGCCCATCATCCATGGCTGTGTGCCCCTGAGCAAGGCACTTAACCCCAATGCTCACCAAGGAAGGCTGCCCACTGCTCCTGTGTCTGGTGTGTGTTTTCACTACTGGTGTGTTGGATGGGTTAAATGCAGAGGACAAATTCACTGCTCACTGTTTACAGTGTGTGTGTGTGTGTGTGTGCAATCACTGAAACTAAACCTAAAGAAAGAAACCATAAAGTACTGCGACATACCCTGAGACATTAATGAGAATAATTAATCACAGTAGTTCAATTTCCAAACAATATGTGTCCATCATCTGGTCTTCAAACACAGTGAAAAGACAAGTACAATGCCTTCCTTATACCATTCAAGTGCCTCAGTGTTCTTTAAGTGCTAATTGATTGCACCGAAAAGGGAAACTCTGATTGTCTAGGAATATAGAAAACAACAGCAATGGCAAAGTAGATCCCAACATCTGATTTGTCTGATACCCTTAACTGAAAATGATGAGGACACAAGGAGTCCAACCCAAGCTTCTTGTGTGCCAACATAGATTAAGAAAGTAATCTAAATATTTCATGATATATCATATGATATATCAAAGAGACGAAAAGTTCCCTGGCTTTAACTTCGTATATCTGCATGGAATTAAACAGCTGCAAAGTCTCAGGTGAGACCTATATTTGAAGAATCTCAACTGATCTTGAGCTAGAAAGACATTCGGTCAATGCGGTCTTGGTCCATCTTGGACTTGGCTTTCTTCTTCAGTAACAGGATATGTTCGGTAAACTCCCGGACTGCCCCTCTTCCTGCAGGGCTATGACAGTTGTACTTAGCTGCGTTGAGAGCCTCTGCAGGGGCATCACCTGGTGCTGCACTCAGCCCAGCCAAGTTTAAACAACTCACATCCAGTATATCAGTGCCTGAGGACAGAGTTAATGGGAGAATATGATTTAACCTTTTGATCAAAAGTCAGTGACAATGATATTCACAGCTTTGTGTCTTTTTGTTAACCCTGTAAAGCTGCGTTTTAACCGAAAGCAAAGCGAAATTTCGCTTTGCTTTCCTAATGCGGGTTTGATCGTTTGACTGAAACATGGACAAGCGAATTTCGTGCCACGTCACAGCAAGCATTTTTCATTACATCAACGCTGCCACCAGGTTTGCTAGACAGCACACCGCCACGATCAGCTTGTGCTCCATCTTGACTGAAGAGATTTTCGGAAAGGGTGCATGGCTTCTAGCCCTACTTGAAGGTGACTGGCTTTCGCCAGGTGAAATTTTCACTCGAGCTGAAGAATTTTGAACTCGAACGAACGCACATTTCACGTCATTCGCAGTTTCGCCACGATTAACTCCGCCCATTCACCTCCTGCCATTCACTTTACATACATTCGCATCGCTCGTAAATTTTGCGTCGTGTTCGGTTAAAACAGCTAAGACTGATGAACCCAAATGATGTTGTTTTCACCATATGGTAATTCAAATGTATGAATATCATACTAAATTACAAACCATACAATAGAGACATTGGATTAATGTGTAATCTTCTAAATTGTGTGTTTGCTTAAAGAGACAAAGAAATAAGCAACCATTCTGGCTCAAAATGCTTTCATGATTGAGTTAACTTTACTACTGAACAACAGTTTGGAAGTACTGCCTTCAACAAACATCTAAATGGATGATAAAGGAACTTGTTGGAAAAAGTTAACGTCAGCTTGACTGTAAGACCAGTTACTTAATATTACGGTCAAGGACTCACCCAGGTAGGCCACCTTCTTCCATACCAGCCCTCTCTCTTTCATGAGACGCTCTACTACAGCTTGCCGTTGTTCCACCCCATGCATCACTTTGCAGCCTGCACGCTCGGCAAGTTTGTCTGCCAGAGTTTTGGACACGGGATCATCTTTTGAAGAGATCAGAATCACCTAGGTGGAAAAGCCAAATCACACATTAACTGTTTAGAAGAACAATCACTATGACTCAGTAACAAGTTCACACTACTTAATGTATCATACCCTTTTGGTTATAACACTGCTGGAGAAAAAGATCTAAAAATATTTCAGTGATCACAGTGAACGTTAAGTCCATTAATAAATTACCTCCACACCATCTTTCTGAAGCATGTGGATGCCCATCAGGTCTCTACTGTTGATGGACACCATCTCCTCTCCAGTTATCGATATGTATAAGTGCCCATCTGTCAGACAGCCTGACACAGAAAAAAACAGCAGGCTGACCACCTCCAGCTCCTCTTTGCCAAAATACCCATACCTGTCAGAAACCAGCACATGTTTACATGTCCATGTAAGATGACATTGTTATATAGATGGAGATTGAAGGAAATGCATTAGCAGCCTATCTGAAGTATAACATTATTTGCAGTGCTCACAAATGCTTGTAGCCTCCTCTAACTGTGTTTATTTCTGTGAGAGAGCTTGTTATTAATTTGACCCAGTATCTTGTGCAAATACAACAGGGAAGAAATACATGCTGTTAAATGTTGGGTTTTATTTTCAAAATGGTAGGTGCTGCTGTTTTTGGATTGAACAACAGTACATGCGTAACAATGTATTTATTTCATGATGAGGTAATTATATAATGAAACACTGTGTACTTTTTGTTCAAAAACATTTTAGTCAAGGAGCGCAATGACTTCTCATTAAATGTGTTTCATTACCTGACAACTCTTTGTTCTGCAACAGGCCAGTCAATGTCCACATCAATGTCTACACTGTATTCTGGAGGCATCTCATAGTAAGTAACTTTCCCTGTCTTAGAGAGGGAATAAAGAAGAACAAGATACACAAATATAGAAAGTAGACTTATTATGGTTTAGTACAGAATCTTCATTTCTGGGTCCTGGTTTGAGAATTCACATTATACGGCAAGAAGATACTTGATAGACTCCTACCTGAGGGACACCCTTCTCGATGAGCTCTCTCGTGTTGATGTAGAAGGAGCCATTTTCACACAGCTCTCCGTCCCAGTCCTGGCGACGTGGCCTCTTGGATGGATCTATGTTTAGGGGTTTAGAGCATCTGCCTTCTGTGAAGAGAAAATCAGAATAGACATGTTAGGAAAAGAACTTAACAGAGTAAACTTAAAGGAGAAACCCCAAGACAAACCCCAAGACCACAACAAAAAGAAGCTTACACATTAGTTTTAGGACTGGTTTAAGGATCACATTTGTGTTGCAACTGAAATATTTCAGCACTGTACAAGATGAGCTTAAGTAAAAACATCATGAATACAATAATCACAGAATTAATGTATTTTGATATTATTCAAGGCAGGAGTGAGTCGGCATTTTTTTTTTTTAAGTACCTGTTTGTTTGACCTCCTCCCAGCGGAACTGGTGTCTCCTCACCACAGAGAAGACAGAATCATAACCCTGGTCTAAGATCACTTGCAGTGCTTCTCTAAGATGACGTGGGTGCAGGCAGGGTGAGGTGGCTTGGATGTGACAGATAACGTCCACTTCTGTGACACAGACGATGATGATGGCCACAGATTAAACTCACAGTATCTAATCACACAAGCTCAGTTTGACACAGCACAGAACAAAGAGATGTGTGTTTCATCAGATACACAGAGAAAAGCACTGCAAATAAACATTATTCATTTCCATAAGAGCTCAAATGGAATGTGAGGAACAGAGCTGTGTCATGTCTGACAGTGTCACCAGTTCAGTTAAGATACATTATTACACTGTGACCAATTCATTTTGATTTGAAATTTGGAACATACTCTCAAACACCTAGAGATGTCTGACCTTTTTTTTTTTTAGCAAAGCTCTCTTCCCTAAGTGAGCATGACACCACAAGTTTGTGTGACAAGAGTGTATCAGGAAGGAGATTACTCGGTATCAAAATCATGATATCATTATCATTGCTGCATGTAGCCACTTAGCTTTGAAACACAAGCACTAAAGTAATAACTGCTGCACTGGTACTATGACTGTCAGAAACTATGTGAGTCTACTTCCTGCTTATGCTTCCAAGTGTATAAGTTCAAGTTCAACCAGTTTTAATAGCATATCCCTAAAGAAAACAAAACTCCGGTCTGCAATCCTGGAAAGCGGATTTGTGACACAGTGTATTGTAAAAGCACACGTACAGCACAAGTACAGCTAAGCTGAATTTAACTCAAACCGTAATTAATAACACATGTATTATAGTTGTGCGTGGTCGCAGTAGTGCATTTTTAACCATCAAACAATAGTAATACGCTTAAACTACCACGCTGATTCATTCTATAGGCTACATACATTTATGTGCATACACTTTCTCTCAGTGCGTAGGCTATGTAAACGTAGTGTACCTGGCCTCTGCCGGACGAACTCTTGCATGGTTTCCAAGGAACTAGATGAGTCCTGGGAAACCTCAAGACTGCGACGGTGGACTTGTGCCCCCCAAGCTTTGGCCACGTTCTCAATTTCATCATGGTCCGTTGATACCCAAACACTAACACAAACGGACAAAAAAAGCGATACACATAGAATCTTACTGAAATCCCTAGTGGAAATTCCAGTTGAAATCCAGTAGAAAATCCCAGTAGAATCTGTCTCGAGGTTTACGGAATACAATTCAATCACAAGTCAAAATTATGCTCAAGAGTTTGTATTTCATTTGGTTTCACTCTCCACTCGACCTCCCTTTGTAAATTTGAAAATAAAACCCAATATCCTAAACATAGTCTAGATCTAAGGATTTGCAGACAACTCAAGCGCTGCTAAGTGACATTCTAAAATGCTTGTTGGTAGAGAACGCGTAAAATGACTTAAGAAAAACGTGTTTTTTCAAACAACTTAATTTTCCTGAGTACAATCGTCTGTACGCATATTATCTAAAAAAATCAGTCATGTTTACGTCAAGCGTTTGACATGGAAACAGCGATTTTAAAAATCCAGTTCAGCGTTTTCTTCGCCATATAAATCTAATGAAGGAGAAGGCTCTCTCTCTCTCTCTCTCTCTCTCTCTCTCTCTCTCTCTCTCTCTCTCTCTCTCTCTCTCTCTCTCTCTCTCTCTCTACTCTCCACGTTGTTTATTGAATATTAAAGGGAGACAAGACCTCTCTCTCGTATACGCTGCTTTTCAAATAAATATGTATGTGTAAAAGAATGAGATGGTAACATCAAAGCAAAAACATTTTCATCAAAATTTAACCACAACTGACCGTCTGCAAAATAAACTGGGTTTTTATTTTGTTTTGTTTTCTTTAATGAATGAGGTAATTCATATAAGGTTCATACAACGTTTCTTCTTTTTCTACAATACAAATCCTTCCTAAGCAGCTTTTTGTCTCATAGAAAGAGCGCAAAATCTTTTCCGCAAATTTTCCTTTACTGCACCTGTCAAAGAGGTCGGAGTCCAGCGCTGCCCGAAGCACCCATCCCACAAGAGGGACTCCGGCAAGCAGTTTGATGTTCTTCAGGGGTATTCCTTTGCTACCTCCTCTCGCAAGGATGAGCGCCGCAATGTGTCGGCGTTTATTGCTCCAGCCATCACTGCTTTGCTGTGAGCTTGATGCATTAGCCCCTGTGGTAAGTTTACTTTTATCCGCCATGGTGGCCACGCACAAATGGAACAGTGTGTAAGTTAGGGAAACATTTTAGCCATTCATTTGACAGCAAAGAGAACAAATGCGTCACGCCTACCTCTTCTGCCGTAACATGCAGGTGTTACATTTGGGTTGAGGTTGTGCCGAACTCTCGAGTAAAGCTGGTAATTGGGCACTGAGATCTTATGCGAAATAATAAATAAATGACTAAAGTGTAAATGAGACTTTACACACGAGTAAGTGAGCCCACGCACATGGACATATCTTTCAATACTAATTACGAGTTTGACACTAACGAAATTCCAAGAAGCGTCCCTGGGACTCTCTTTGGGAGAAGCAATTAAAATCCTATTCTGAAGCATTATTTTACAGCTTGGAAAGTTATCTCAGCTATTAAAATTACTTCGGTTAAATCAGGGCGTTTTAGGAGTCGTGAGACAACTTTGGAGATAAAAGTGGCTTTTAGTATAACTTTGTTAACGGAGCTTATCTAAACGGGTGATGGCTTACTACCTAACCAAGAGCTCTTTTTCCCCTCTAATACCTCATGCATTAATGTACAACAATATATAATAGTATTATTGATATTACCTTGAATGACATTGGTTATGTAGTTGGGATGAAGACACTAAATTTACAAATACTATAGTGATAGACTGCGAACCCAAATATCCAGCAACACACATCACATTACAAATGTTGTTCAATATTTTAATTGTATATTTTCAGTTGTATAATCACACTTTTTTATTAAACCTCAGCTTGAATTTGTCAGATGAACTGCAAGAATCAAAAACACTGCACAGGACAGGACAGGAACCAAAGTTTGTGTGTGTGCTTTCCAGGTGGTTTATGTCATAAGAATAGCGATTAGAAAACAGAGTTTAGAATTTTTAGAGCCGTCTGTTCTGTCTGAATCAGATACTGTATGAATCATAAGCATGAAAACATAATAGGCCAGACAGACCACTCAATTACTGAAGACTCCATCACATCATAATTATATTTATTCTTCTATTTTATAGTGACGGTTTATTTATCCCGTCTTCTGAAGTTATTGATTAAGGATTCATTCTCTGAGAGACTAGATGAAGGTGGCAGTAGAGCTTGTTCACTGTTAGACCCTCTTGCTATAACCATCAACCATATCTTCAGTGATGCTGTCATCTTCTTCCACATCTACCAAAACCCTCTTTCCCACCAGCTGAAAAATGTCTTCAGGGATCACTCCCTTTGGCTCAGCAACCTTCACAGCCAACATGTCGATGGTCAGAGCAGCACCTTTGGGAATGGCCATCTTAGCCACAACCGACTTTCCCAGCTGCAAACAAATAGACAACAGTCTGTAGTTACACAAGACCTCCATCATACTGAGAAGACTTTGAAATTCCTTAAGGTTATTTGTTTATGTGCTGTTTTGAACTCTAAGATTATCTAGTGCCACATTGCTGAGTGTATGATGAGTGCAACTGAGTATTCATATTCTATAATAACAACAACAGTAAGAAGAAGAAGAAGAATTATTGTTGTTGTTATACCTTACTGTGACAGGTTATCTCACAGGGCAACATCTGTTTGACACCTGTCCCCAGTGCCCTCTCCACGACGCGAATGGAGCGCACCAACTCGGCCAGCTCGGCGGGCTCCAGAGAGGCTTCATGGTCATTGCCCTTCCAGCTTTTTGTCCAGGGTCACATGGCGCTCAACCACCTTTGCCCCCATTGCAACCGCTGCCACGGTGATGCTGATGCCAGTCTCATGGCCAGAGTATCCAATGGGAATATCAGGGAACTCCTTCAGGTATTCCTGCATTTGTGTTAGAGAGTTGTAGAACTTGGAATTAATGCAGCATTCACAGCAAGACAATGGATCTTACCATGACTTAAATAATATAAATATTTCAAATGATTGTAAATAATATGATAACATAAATAATATAAAAGTTGTATCGTTATTGAAAACTTTTTTCTTCTTTTATTTATGTATTTATTTTACTTCAGACTTGCTTTTACAGAAGACAGAAGGGCAGAGAAAGAGAGAGAAAGAGGTTTGGGAGGTGGGCAGAGAGGAGGTCAGTGTTTTGAGTCCCTTACGGTGATCACACGTAAGTTCACATGTTCAGGCTCCAGAGGGTAAGCACTGGTGCACTGCAGGATGCAGAAGTTCTGGTTGTGCTGCTTCACCGTCTGATAAACCCGTCGCATCGTCTCCATAGACTGCATGCCACTGGAAATCACCATTGGCCGTCCTATCACAGAACAGTACCCACACAATCCGCCCAATCACAGTCAAGCAAAACAGATCCATTTTGGGGATCCCTTTTCAGATCCGCATAAACCATTTTATATGTAACAACAATTTAGCTATGTGTAGATGTGTCTGTGTTTGATTTGATTTTTGAGTCATTACTAGACACATACCTTTTTTGGCAGAGTTAACAAGGTAGGGGAAATTGTTGCCATCTGCTGAAGCAACTTTGAAGAAAGGCACATCAAGTTCATGGAGGAATTCTATGGCCATCTTGAAAAAAAAAATACAAAATGTTTCCTCCAGTTTCTCTGAATATGCTGTGAACTGTTTTTTGAATGTTATTTGAATCAACAAGAGTGAGTTTTAATTTAATAACTTTTATCAAATCCAAAAGGGACCTTGAATAATAACTTTCTATTTCAAAATAAATTATTAAGACATTAATGCATCAATGGGTTACTATATTACAGGCTTAGTATCACACTATTCATTACATGACCACAAGATCCTTGATTCTTGGTCCTAAGTTCTGATCTTGTCCTGTGCACCTATGTTTGTATCTTGCTTTTTGTTCGTTTGGTTTTTTTTGTTTGTTTGCGTGTTTTTTTTTTTTAAGTTTTGACTAAGACATACCAAACAAGTTTAACGAGCCTAATAAAAATCTATCTTTTTTTCTCCAGTTATAAAGATGGGCCGCGGCAAAAGTGACGACAGCTGAGAAAAACGAGATGTTTCAACATGTGTTACCTCATCCATTCCAGATGCAGTGAAGAAAATCCCGACTTCCTTGGCATACTGCTGGAGTTCCCTGTATTGTTTGTGGCTGAACTCTAGGTGGCGCTTGTGTTCACCATACGTTTTCCCCCAGGAATGCTTTGAGTTGTATGGACGCTCAAGGGCTTGTTTGTTGAACTTGTGCTCAAGTTCACTCTTCTGAAATTTGGCACAGTCGGCGCCACAATCCTGTTAGAAAAAATTGATTATACGTAAGGCACAGTTTTTAGATGAATTCAAATTTGACTTTGATTCAATAACTGTGCAAATTAACAGTTGTATGCAATGCTGTTTTGAGAAAAGAAAAGTCAGAGGAGAATGAAAAGAAAAATGCTTTGTATGTAAATCATGTTTCTCAAAGTTTCTGAAGGTTTTAGCCTTTGTTGTTGCTAGGTTTGCACAATACTGGTTGATGTTCTTAAATATTTTACTTTTCTGTTAGTTTATCCTCTCTTAATATTTCTTCCTGCCCTAGTATATTAGATTTTATGTACATGCTAGAGAACAGAAAACTATGCATCCATCATCACAGGACAGGGGTCATTCACAGTTAAATTCATCCAAATCAAGTGAAGAACTAGTCAAAACTGGAATCGGTTGATAGTCTTTGCTACTGAATGAAGTATATTTAATTTTAATCGCCAGTCTTCACAACATCTCATTCTGCTCTGTGTCTAGTTGCATAGAGATAATCATCTCCAATTTTGAAACATTTCATTTCCATATTTCGCACATCAGTAAGTAAATATGGTAAACAAATATATAAAATAAAGAACAAAAAAATCAAGATTTACATATTCTTAACCACGTCACTGGTCTCTGTCACAGAAATTCGATCCCTCTCTGTGTCACCACTGTCAAGTATTCACACGGTAATATAGGGCAGGGCTTTGTTGACCACCACCTACCTCGACTCTTTAAAAGCTCATTACATGCTGTAATCTACAAAACCCAGGAGACCCAAAACGAGATTCAAGTTTTCTGGGTTTTTTTTTCTTTTCTCACATGGTTTATAACTTGTTTTGAAAGTGATAAAACAAAATGTTTAACTTCACTTATATCACATGCAATTGTGTTCTGCACTTGTTTTCAGTGTAGCTGAACAAAGGGATTGATATTATTCATATATTTGGTAATTGCAGGTAACACTTCTCTTGACTGTGGAATGTCATCAATCTAATTTCCATTTTTTTTTTGTTGTCATTTCCCGTTCTAAATTCTTAGAACTGTTTTAATTTCAAACTCACATACTGTAAACTGGAATTAACTACAGTGACTGAAATGAACTACAATGAATTGTAGTTCTAAATTCTGCTCAGAACTGACCCCGACCTTGCTGTGCACTGACAAGAAAAACACTACAGTGTTCTTTCACAGCAAATGAGCCCCGTATACTGCAAATGTTAGAAAGTCCAGGTTATAAGAGAGTTACTACCTTAGCCATTTGAATCATTTTCTTGGCAATGTCAATGTCTCCTTGATGATTTTGTCCAATCTCTGCAATGATGAAACAGGGGTAGTTCTCCCCAATCATTCTCCCTGGGCAGAGCTCGAATTTTGATGGCATCTTTTAAGATTATAATGAACAGTCAAGATGACAGATAAATGAATGAGTTGGTATGAGCTTCAACAAATCTCTTGGCAACCAGGCTTTGTCAGGCCAAATGTCTTGCCTTAAATAACGAATCTCACTTCCTTGTCTCCAGTGACATGCCCATACTGGATGCCATATGTGCCAGGAGAGTCCACCTCTTTAGCAAATTCTTCAGATGTACATCATCAAGCAGATCATTTTCTCCAAAAAACAAACAAACAAAAAGAATCCAAGAACATCTGAACTTCCTAAAAATAACAATGATTGTGTTTGCTTTATTCAAAATTGCTGTCATTCTAACTGTATGAACTTATTTGGACGTTAATTACTTATGTACACATTATGTATGTTCATACTGTACTTATGACATGAGAAAACATTAGGAATCAGCTATTTGCGGAGGTACCTTGTGACACTGCGAATGGTTTAGCACTCGTGCCTTTCTGGATATTACTCCTGAGGAGAGGTAAAATTCTATGGAAAGTTTCATGTCTGATGGTGGCATTTTATCAGCGCTGTGGAGTCAGAGTAAGAGTCGTGAAGTCAGAGACGAAGTCGGAAGCAATTATTGGAGTCAGAGTTTGTAAAAATGTACCGACTCCAAAAGTCCGACTCTGACTAAATCCTAACGACATCTGTATTCCTCTGCTTTACAGTGTGGGCTGCAAGGGTATTGTTTTAATCATTTTCATCTGGAAAGCCTTGTTATTTTCCGAAACACATACATTCCAATTATTTTACCACTACTTGTCCTGGCATATAAGGTGATCCGGCGTAGAAGTCGCCCCCCCCAAAAACTAGAGGTGTAATGTAGGTTTAGGACTATATTTGCCCCCCCCCAAAATAGTCGACCCCCAAAATAACGTTCAAAATAATGTTCTTTTATAGCATTTTTATCATTTGTTTCTTAAATATCCTTTGACTTTATAACCTTTTCATGAAAAAAAATAGCCTCTTTTTTAATTTTGTAAGTTTTATATTTGATATTACTCAATGTTTGTAACTTCTCTAATAAATAATATAAAAATAATATTTAAAAATGCCACAACGGCATAGCTATAGGTCTCGACAGTTCGAGCGTTTCACTCGCATTTGCGACTAAAAATGGATGTGTGAGAACTGTAAAATGTATTTAGGAGCAGGTGTGTGAATAAAAAGTATTACAAAAGTCAGCCCAAGCAGCCCCCTACCCCTTTTTTTTCAACAAAAAGGTTGGTAACACAACAGCAATGGTGATGATGATGGGGTCACTGCGCTGAACCAGTGTTGTCCACTGTAAAAAATCACATGATCCACTCGTCAGCGCAAAGGGCCGTCTAGACAGCTGAGCTCAAAGCGGGCTAGACAACCAATGATATCCTTTCTTCCTAAATGGACTGAGTAGACTTTTTTGGCACTTAGAATTAAGAAGAATTACTTCAGTGTAGAGACATTCATTATCCTCATGCCGTTTATACTGTTTATACACTTTAAAGCAGTTTAAAGTATAAGTAATTACATAATTATTAAATAAATAGAGTTTGAAGCAGAAATAATTAAAAACCTAGTGCACTTTTTGTATTCAAATAAATCAAATCATTTTTTCTTGTAAATGTCTCCTCATATGCCTTTGTTAAGGAAAAACACATTATCTAATACATGTTCGTTGCGTTCTTTATGCAGTCTTACATAACCCTTTTCTTTTTTCCTTTTCTTTTTCTTTCTTTGCATTTTTAGAAATGGCTTGGTGAATATTTTAAGTCGACCATTTGTTTTTACCAACACCAGTGAAAACATCTCATCACATTGGTTTTATTACTGTTACAGTAATAGTTCAACTGTAATATAAAATGTGGTTTCTTGTTTATCTTTCGTGCATCTTTAAATCATTTAATCAAGCAGTGCTACCTAAAATTCATTGTTCCTCCTATGCTTTTCTCAGCATTGACACATGAAAAAAGAAAAACTCTTTTAAACGTGCCTTTGTTAGGGTGTAACTAACAGGGAGAAGGCTTGCTATGTGAGTAGCAGTCTTTGGGCTCTGTGCCAGACCAAAAGGAGCGTAAAAAGCTGCGTGGTGGGACAGGCAGAACTGCCCGTATCTTTGCCAGAAGTGATTGCGTAAAAGAATTGTGCCGAAGCTTGACTCTGCATTGCCTGCCAAGAGTAAAATCTTCACAAAGTGAAAGAAGTGTATATGTTATCCAATCTGGAAGAAGCGTTCTCAGCTTTGAAGAGATCCAAATAGTTTTTGAAACTCCCTTGAGAGGTATAAATTCTTCTGTGAAACTGATAGTTTTGAGACATTGTATCTCAGAAAGAATTGAAATTGATCTGGAGACTATACGCTTGTTTAAAGAACTGGACAAATCCTAGAACACTTCGAGAGCTTAAATTGTTCCTATGATTTCCTGGTTATTATTGTAAATTTCCGAAGCACTACTCCTTGATCATCAAGCCTTTGTATGACTTGACCACTGGATACTCTCCTCTCAGAAAAGGATCTAAGAAGATGGAGATAAACCGTTATTGTCAAGCTTTCTACAGCCCTGTATGTGATGAGACATGAAAACATGCTTGTTAATGCAGCACAGCAATAAGACTTAATTAAATAATGTGGCCCTGTTACCAGGACAACTGATAGAGAGAACATATGGATATAGTGAGAACCAGAGAAGTCAGCTTCTACACCCAGAATCAGCAGATCATCAGATTTTGAATTTCTCTTATTGTTAAGTTCTACTAAACTGTTAAATCATACCTGCCTACTCCAATCATCCATTTAACATTAAAAGCCTCTGTTCTGTATTTTGCTGATCCGAAACCTCATTACATAATTCACACAGAAATACTACCAGTTTGGGTACAGTTTTAAATGTTATGATGATTTATATGTGTCGTTCCAAAAGCCTGAATAAGAATGACAGTTGGTTCAGGATGGTGCATTTTTTCTGTCGGAGAGGGTGGGTAGACACAATTTTTGTTGGCTAGGTGCTGAAGGTTGGGTTCGCCCAGGGTGCCATACAAGCTTGAACTGCCACTACATATATATGTATATATATGCCATTCCACCAAATCAGTGCCATTTGCATGTTTTGACTTTTCAAAATTAAATTTCATTCTTTGTTCATTCTTTTTTAGCATTAATAACACACACGTTTATCTATTATCAAAATGTGTAATGGTCAATTTCAGGCAATTTTATTTATCTTTTTACAAGGTTTCTAAAAGGAAGATGGTTGCATTTTTCTCAGTCCTGTTACCAAAACTACAACTGTTTAAAAATCAATTAAAAGTCATGCCAACTAGTTTCTTTGTTTTTTCCCTCAATAAAGTGGGTATTTTAAAGAAATAATCAGTTACATGTTCAAAAAAAAAAATATCTGTGGTTAAAAAGTCCCAACATATGCAGGCCAAAAAAAAAAAAAAACAAAAAAAAACAAAGCCATGTTTTATTTTTAAGGGAGACCCGAATCTCAATTTTACCAAAATTCTATCATGCGATTTATCAAACAGTTGTTTAAGTGATGGACCAAACATAATTGAAAAATAAGTGGTTTAACTTTATTTTTTTTATATAAAAAACAATTACGTAACAGAAATGAAGGCTAAGTAACAGGAATGAGTGTGTCACGCTGGTGGTGTGGTGCAGGACCCAAGTGCAAGACACGATGATGAAGGTGACCAAACGGAAGACTTTACTGACAAAAGAAGAATAAAATACAAGTGCAAACTGATAACAAAAACCGATAACAAAAAGGTGCAGCATGACAGTGTGCACTAAAACACAAACAACGATAGACAAAGGACAAGGAAAACACTAGGACTTAAATAGAGGGAGAACTAAACAGGGCAACACAGGATTGGTAGAAACTAACAAAGTTAATAACTAGACAAACAGGAACAGGTGAGGGGCGGAGACAGAGCAGGAGCACAAAGACAGAACAAAACAAAATGGAGGTGCAGGCTGTGACAGAGTGCTTGTGTGTGTGAGAACAACTGGATATCGCAGAACTTCCTTCAGTTAAACAAAGATAAAACAGACGTCATTACATTTGGCAAATAAAGATCTTAGTCTAAATAGCAACATGAAAGCAGCAACAACTGTGAGTGCATGCTTTTGCATGAGTGTGTGTGTGTGTGTGTGTGTGTGTGTGTGTGTGTGTGTGTGTGTGTGTACGTGAGCATGTGCTTGTGTATGTGTATGGGGTGGGGTGGGGTGGGTGGTGGAGAGAGAGAGAAGGTGTGAGTGTCACTCCTCCCCCTGAAGCCTGTGTGTGTGTGGTGTGTGTGTGTGGTGGGTGTGTGTGTGTGTGTCTGTGTGTGTATGTGTGTGTGTACGTGAGCATGTGCTTGTGTATGTGTATGGGGTGGGGTGAGTGGTGGAGAGAGAGAAGGTGTGAGTGTCACTCCTCCCCCTGAAGCATGTGTGTGTGTGGTATGTGTGTGTGTGTGTGTGTGTGTGTGTGTACGTGAGCATGTGCTTGTGTATGTGTATGGGGTGGGGTGGGTGGTGGAGAGAGAGAGAAGGTGTGAGTGTCACTCCTCCCCCTGAAGCATGTGTGTGTGTGGTGTGTGTGTGTGTGTGTGTGTGTGTGTGTGTGTGTGTGTGTGTGTGTGTACGTGAGCATGTGCTTGTGTATGTGTATGGGGTGGGGTGGGTGGTGGAGAGAGAGAGAAGGTGTGAGTGTCACTCCTCCCCCTGAAGCATGTGTGTGTGTGGTGTGTGTGTGTGTGTGTGTGTGTGTGTGTGTGTGTGTGTGTGGTGTGTGTGTGTGTGTGTGTGTGTGTGTGTGTGTACGTGAGCATGTGCTTGTGTATGTGTATGGGGTGGGGTGGGTGGTGGAGAGAGAGAGAAGGTGTGAGTGTCACTCCTCCCCCTGAAGCATGTCTGTCTTGCTCCTGCCTCTGCACAGTATGGGTTCTCCATCTTCCTCTAATAATAACTTGAAAATACTCTTTTGCATTTAAACTGCATATAAAACACAACATTCGCTTACAAACACAACATGCAATTGTTTTTCATATAGAATTGCAATAAATGAATGAACAAAAACTCGCCTTGACTTTTCTAAGAAACGGTCTCTAGTTTGGCCCATACTTCTTTGTCAGTTTCCGTGTAACAAGCTGTGACTAGCCTCGCTGGAGGGATGACACACGATGTCCTGAAATGGGTACCAATGGATGTCTTCGCGGGCTGGCCAGCAAAACCTGTTGGCCCCAATCCTTTTCATACAATGAACCTTGATGTGTGTGTGTTGTTTGTGTCTGTGATGATGCCAGGATACAGTTGACTGACATACATCAGCACACACCATTTGCCAGCAACCTCAGGACTTGGCCACTGATTTTTTGTGGTCATGGGAGCCTTCTGTCGATTGAATGTGAAATGCTTTGTATTAAAGCACTGACAGCTCTGATGTTGTCTTGCTGTGCACAAGCAGCTGACATCCCTGTAGGTCAGCTCTCCATGGCCTAGGGTTACTGCCTGATGCATCCTCGTCATAGATGGAACTAGTGGCACATCCTTGGGCATCTCTGACACCGTTCTGTCGACTGCCTCCTCTTCAACAAGCAAAACAACTTGATTGTTTTATCCATCTTGCTCAACACAGAAAACAGCTCTGAAGCATCAGGGATTATCTGTCCCCTTGTTGACAAACGTGTCAGCCATTCTCCTCAGGGCCCATCCCACATCACCCGGGGCAACCTTGCCATGGTTTACCTCTAAGAAGTTCCACGTTCCAGAACTGAATCCTCTTCTAAACAGCTCAGTGCAAAACAGGTAAAGATTCCCTCGCTGCTCGTACTGAGTGTGAGGGCCATCACTTTAAAAATGGATAGTGGAGACCTCTGGACGTACACTCTGCACATAATCAAGCACTGGTGACAAATGCGCCCAGATTGCTGGTGGGCCCTTCTGTCCAGAGGGGGACACTGTGCAGAGGGACACTGGACGAGGGGTTGTATGCGCATAAAGCACACCTGTGTGCAATGTTGCCTGCTGGTGTGATGCTCCAAAAATGGACCGCCTGTATTTTCTGTGCCGTACTTACAGGGGTAATTTTCAGGAAAGTCAACATGAATTAAGCATTCATGTGCTTTCATTCTTTGTTTCAGTGCCCTGTAGTGGGTACCCTGACTCTTGATGTTGTAAGTGTGCCTCTTAAACTTGCACAGCATCAGGTTCAGCTGTTCCAGCAGTTGCTCCTAGGTGGTCTGGAACTCTTTTTTGATGCTGACTTTGGATGTTCTGCCACTGGGGTCATTTTGGTGCTCCTTATACACAGTTGGCCACTGGACATAAGTCACCTCATTCTAATCATTGTATTGGCCAGAGACGGGACATGAGAGGCTCTTGCACCCTGCACATTCTCCATACGTGCACTTCATGCACTCTGTGTTGCATGTGATGGATTTTAGAAGTTCATCCAGATTGAAAGTGTTGATGATCTCCAGGTGGTGCAGTTTCTGGATGATAAAACTGAGATTTTCGTGCACCTTGCACATGCAAGTCTCCCGGTAACTTACAGTAGAGAGAATGACCCAAGAGGGGCACAGTGTGCAGAACAGGGAGTATGAGATTGACCTATCATGTTCTGCCAAAAACTTCACATGTAGATTTGTCATCGTGTCCGAAAGGAACCTCTTCTGATTTTTGATTTTCTTCTGGATGAGGGTCTGCCTCTTCTGATCTTAATTCGACTGACATCATCCCTGGTGTAAAAATCTCGCACTTTGTTTATGAGGCCATCTACCACCATATTGTTTCTCTCCCTTTGGTAGTTTAAGTTTAGTTTTGCATTCTTCGGGTTCACCAGCCACCTTTTCTTTGAAAACCCACATGAACTTTGGGAGAGACGTCGCAGCCTATACGTTTTGACAAGTTGTCCTGTCTTTGAGATGAGTTGCCTTTCCCTTTCTCCCCTTGATTTGCTGTACCTCTGTCGAATGCCCTCCACTTGTAGCACGTGGTAGCAGTCTCATTTGTTTGTCAACTTTTTTACGTGGAGATGGATTATTCATACGCTGGATTATGGATTATTCATAGACTGAATTTTCTTTTTATACCTCTCCTTTTTTGGGTTTGTGCCTGCAGCTGCTTTTATAGCTCTTCAGTTTGTTTCCAGAGCTTCTCTAACGTCTCTCGCCTCCTTTTACGCCCTTCATCTCGTTGCCTAAAACACACAAGTACATCTCAATTACAATAGTTGTTAAATTGTTCAGTTAAATTAAGCGTGCTATATCCTAAGTACATTGTCCCACGCATGTTTTATGCAACACGTCGCTGCTATCATTATATGTCATCCATTTCGTACACTTGCACTAACTGTCATCCTGACCTAGAAGTGCTTGGCTCTGGATTATCAACTCTGTCTGATGAAAAGCTGGTGGCTATCTGGAGGAGTGATGAGGTGCTTTAGGACTTCTTTCCTGGACTTGATCCTGTAGTAAGTCTCCCTCCACTTTTGCGACATCTGCGCTTTTCCTTGTTACTAACGTTATTAACTGTTTTCTTCCTGCCTGATGCTATGTCCTCCCTGAATCTCTGCTACTCCTTCTTTAAGTATCTCTCTCTCCTTTCTGAGTCAGCATCACGTCGAGTCCGATATCGTCGCTGCTTCTCTACAGCACTTAATCCATTGGATCCCTGTAGTAATGTGTTTACGTTGTAAAAAATGTAGCCACATAGCATCAATGCTAATTGCATGAGAACACTCAAGTAGTTTACCAAAACTATCTTACAAAAAAAAAAAAAAAAAAAAACCCATAACATCTAAGAAATAATTTAGATAATTTAAAGCAATAAGCAGCCTACTCAAAGTGCCAGTACATTTTGCCTCACGGGCTGGACCCAGCCATAGGGCCACCAATTGAACAGCCCGGATATAATGTATTACACAGATACTTTTCATGCATGTTTATGCATGTAATGTCCTGGGGACGGAAAAGGCACCGATCCAGCGAAATGGCCTATATATATATATATATATATATATATATATATATATATATATATATATATATATATATATATATATATATATATATATATATATATATATATATATATATATATATATATATATATATACAGGCAGCTGTGGTCCAGAGGTTAGAGAAGCGGACTTGTGACCAAAGGGTTGCCTTTTCAAGTCCCAGGACCGAAAATCCACACCTGTGTACCCTTGGGCAAGGCCCGCCCTCAATGCCCCCTGCGTCCAAGGAATGCTGTCCGCTGATTTACAGTTACATTCACATTTTACACACACACACACACACACACACACACACACACGCACACATATATATATATATATATATATATATATATATATATATGTGTGTGTGTGTGTGTGTGTGTGTGTGTGTGTGTATATATATATATAGTCTCCAGTCTGTAGTTTATATATATATACATATATACATATATATATATATATATATATATATATATATATATATATATATATATATATAAACTATATATAAACTATATATAAACTATAGACTGGACACTCCAACTTTTTGCAAACAACTGTTTATATTATGTTGGAAATTTTGTATTAATCAACTCTTACAAAAGTAGAAGGTTTGTTTTTTTGCATTTCTGACTTGAAAAATGGCTCCTCAATCTGGAATTTTATGTTGGAAGATCACACTGAAGGACTCCCCATTCATTTGACGTGCAATTATAAAATAGATAAAAACAAATGACTGTCTGAATTTCTGAGTTCAGAGTGACAGAGTTTATTAACAAACTTAGGGCAAAAACACACACCAGAACAGGCCAAAGTAGTAAAGAAAACACTGTGCTGAAATAAGTAAATGACTAACTGAACTTTGTGTAGCAAACAAACAAGATAGAATTCAAGATTGAAACAAACAAATCAGATTCGTATCTAGAGTCGCTCGGAATACACGTATAGCACATGATGACTTCGCAGAGGGCTAATAAACAGAGAGGTTTAAGCAGGTTAGTGAATGAGCACGAGAAAGTGAAGACAGGTGCGGGAGATGAGTGAACAGACCGGTGATTAGAAAACCAGCGACGCTGATGGCCGAATGGCTGAAGTCAGCGGGGGAGGAGACGAGCTCGTTACAATTTCAAAAAAAGAAAAACCTTTATTGGCATTGAATTTAACTTACCAACATAAATTTTGCCCTCTGTGTTATTTTTTTTTTGGAAAAACTGACATTTTTCAAAAGAATAAGAGAAATTTCTTAAAGATCTGGTTTGATAGACATAGCTTTTTAATTTTTATGTCACAACTAAATAATTCTCTCTTGTAATGTAGGCTCTGTGTTAAGGTTGCTTGACTTTACATAAAAGTGTTCCTGATAGTCTTGCTGATAGTACCTGTGGAAGAGTCTGTCTTTCACAGTCTTGCTGAATTAATAGAGCTATATGCTCTGCGTCAAGGAGAGACTACCTCCTCACCTTACGTTACTGCATATTGGAACAATTTTGTTAACAATGTCCTTGGGAGAAAAGCTGACTATTTCCTCATTAATACTGCTAGGAGGAACAAAACAAGAAAAAATGTCATGAACTAGGGGTGAGACTAGATCCATTAGCAGACCTTTGCAGAGATTTTAATTAAACAAAGTTCAACTAGGGAATACGGAAACCAGGAACAAAACAGCAAGATGACAAGGCTCGCGACATGTGACCAGCTGACAAGGCACAGGTTACAAAACGGGTGTAACGAAGGTTTCTCAAGCTGGAAGAGTTTCAGAAACACAATACGAGCATCAGGTAGGGTCCGTTTCACAGAGGGGGAACAGAACAAAACCAAGGGTGTTTATACACATTGAAAAGTAGACTTCATTAACAACACCAGGTACAAAACATGATTGAATGATGGAACTGATCGGACTGGTGCTCAGTAGATAAATGACACTGAGTGCTGAATGATTGGAGCAGAGGGGAGTGGAGAGAAGGTCACTACAGTACGTGTGAATGTGTGTCGCATGTTGCCGGTACGTCGCCGGACAGATGAGAATGTGATCAGTGTAAGCAATAATGAACCATCCCAGGATGTCACACAGCACATTGTTCACAAAGGTCTGGAAAACAGAGGTTGTGTCAGCATGACCAAATGGCAAAATATTACATCATAGTGCCCACAAGTGGGACAAAAAAGAAATCTTCCACTCATCTATCATTACACTAAAAAACTGTGGCAAGATTTCTCTTTTTTTCTGTTTTCTTCAATGAAACTGAGCAGTACATTAAAAAAATATATTAAGTCTTTTTTATGGCTGTCTTGTAACAAGCAAACCATCAAAACTGAAAATGGACCAATCACACTGTCTATATAAGCATTGTTCCTGTTTTTCATGTGTATTTACTTTACTTTTTTATATCATATCTTAGTCCTTATGTCTTTATTTTTATTTTTAAAACTCTTTAGCAAACTGGTCCATATCTGTTTCACTTCCAATTAAAACAAAACAAAACAAAACAAAAAAAAAGATGTACCACTCTGTAATTTGAATTTAAAACATGTTAAATATGGTCATCAATGTCATTAAACATGTTTTGGAAAAGTGTTCACCTATATGTAGTAGAGTATGTGAGCATGCAATTGTCGAGAGGGCAGATACTCAACGACTCCTTTTGCAAGTGTATATTTTATAAATCAGCTTTGATTTATGGGATATATTCCTACATGTTCACATCTCACGCTCTTTCCAGAAAAGCCTATTACGTTAAGAACCGTTGCAGAAATCTTCAGGGCGTATTTGTCTGAAGACAGGTTTTTTGTTGTGCAGTTGCTGGTTTGGATCTGTTCCCTAATCTTCAAATACAACCAAACTTTTCAACCACCATCTAAAAAAAGATCTGCCTACTAACTGCCACATAAACAAAGAAATGGCTTTTTTCAGCATAAGAGAGAGATACAATATGTATGCTGTATACTCTGTATATTCTAACATCTTCTATCTTGTCAAATATTCTAGTTTTTTGTGATTTATTTATTTAAATGCAACTTTCTCTGACATGTCTTTTACAGAGATATTTAAAAGGTATTTTGATGTTGTGTATTTTTTCCTCAGTTCGTTAAGATTCCAACAGACCAGAATAACGTCTTTCACACTGTCACCATTCTTCACAATCCCTGATGACAGCATCCATTAACATGATAATTGTTTCCATTTCACTGTATCTCAGTAACACACCAATATTTTTTTAGGATGCTGGAGAGTTCTATCTGAATGAACTGATTCACATTATGAGAGCCATATAAAGTGTGCCAGGGTTACGTTAACTGTGAAAGAATTCATATGAGCCCTGCAGACTTCCAGATTCTATCAGACCTGATGCGATTCCTCCTGAATAGAATTCAGCAGTGGTGAACAGGGACATGCAGACATTGTTGGCAGAGGGTTGAGAGCCACTACTCCTTTGACTTTATTGGCCAAAGTGTCACTTGGTCCCCAGGAATCAACATGGTGATGATGATGGTTATGATGATGATGGTGATGATGATGATGATGATGATGACGATGATGATAATGATGATTGGTGTTGTTGCTGTTGTTGTCACAACCCTTTTCTTGTGTTAGTCGCTGTTCTTCAGGACCTTGCAGTTCTCACCAGTTCTGTGGGAGATCTAGGCAGGCATCCTTGGTGTTTGTTCAGTTCTGGGGAATGGCTGCCCAGGGCTCCAGTCACTACTGGGATGATTTGAACCCTCGCATTCCAGCTCTTTTGCACCTCAAGTCACGGGTCCTGGTATTTGTTGATTTTCTCCTACTCCTTGGTTGAGAGACTCTTGTTATCTGGTATTGCGATGTTGATGATCATTGCTGATTTGGTTTCCTTGTCGATCATTGTGATGTCTAGCCGCCTTGCAGGGATCTTCCTGAACTTCCGGTTTTACCCGGTCATCGTCTGCCAGTGGTCCAGGTTGATGCAGCCATGGCTACCAATGTACTGAGATCTGGTAGTGCTCACAGATGGTCCTGTGCACCAGTGCTTCAGTGTTGTTGTGCCTCATCAAGTACTTGGTATTGGTGACCTTCTGGCATCCAGCCAACAGATGGGTGATTGTCTCATCCTGTTCCTCGCACAGTGGGCACTTTGAGTCATAGGTGAACTTCAGTGTTCTTGCTTTATGGCTCTTGGTGTTCAATGCCTGGTCCTTTGCTACAGTGATGAGAGCAGCTGTACATGAAAGTTGTTTTGCTTGTTGCTTATAATGAGGATAAATAATCACAAAACATCAACAGTTTAGTTTTGGTGGAAACAGGTCTCCTGAGCGGACAGTACTTTCACATTTACACGTTAATTGACTCATTTATTTAATATCATTTACTATAATGCAAAGCAACAACATCTCTAACATCCATATGCACTCATGTATCTGAGTATGTAACTGCAGAGAAGGCAGATACTCAATGATTCACATGATGCCACAGCTCTGACATTTGTGGTGCATTTCTAGACTTTTACATCACATGCCCTGTACAAAAGTCTAACTTGTGCAAAGAATGAATTGTTTTGATGCCTGATCCCACATTATTCCTGATATCTTGATTCTTCCGTTTTTGAGTCTCGATTCTGTTAAACGCTTCCTTTTGTCTGAGTAACATCACTATCTCATATGTGGCCGTTAAAGAAATCCTCAAAGCATGGTCGTCTGAGCCAAGATTTTTTTTATCGTGCCACTGCTGTTCTTAATCTGTTCCTTAATCTGCACATGCAATCAAACATTTCAACAGCCATCTGGCAAAAGCTCTACTTATATACTGTCAAAGCAAACAAGGAAACACATATATTTAGTTTGGCCTTTAACTAGCTCTCTCACCCTCAGAACAGACATCCGGCTGCAGCTCAGACGTGATTTCACTTTCCCTAAATGAATGATGCTGTGGTGAGCAGGGACAAGCAGAGGGTGCTGGCAGAGGGGTCAGAGCTAGTGCCCCATTGGCCTCTGACAGCGGAAGTGTTCTTCATTTCCCACATTGGGACTTTATTACAATCCAAACCATTAAAAATGCAAAAACTGACATAGTAAATAACTCTCATGGTAAATAACCCCTATATGACTTCTCTATTTTTAATCTGATGTGAAAGAATGCAGTACGTCCCTCATTAATGTTTTAATTTCTTAATTCTGGTCATTTATGGTGCATTCTTATCATATTGCCCTCCTCCCTGGTACTTCCTGACACATATCCTGGATTAACTGCGATGTATTCCTCTTTTTGTTTTCTTTTATGCTTTTATCACATGGTAGGCAACACATCCTATCTGACGCTTATTTTTTTCAGTTGCATTTATGATCACCAGGAGCCAGTACTGAAGGGTCACAGGCCAACCTGGACTATGCAGTCCCAGTTTATTTTGGGCGAGAGATCCTATACTCAGGTAAATGAGTGAGGCAGGAGGCAGATGTACAACAAGACAGCATTGGATTTACTTTCCTTTGTATGAAAATGTGAGGGTGTGAAGCATCAAACAAAGTACAGTACATTAAAACACACACACACACACACACACACCAAAAAAAAGAAACTGACAAAATAAACAAAGGCATGGAAAACAGTGACCAGCCATACACAACACAAGCCTTCGAGCTACTAAAATCTAAAAAGAACATAATGCCTTTCATTATTTTTCACAAATGTAGCAGAGAGCCACTGTACAATGTATTGTATTTTTAATTAAGTATTATTACCACACTGTATGAGATAACTCTGGACAAAAGCACAAATCAATCCCATTATTGCATGCAGTGTTTTGATGGCTTCATTTTCATCAAATGTCCCTTTTGTCCTTTATATTCTCACTTTTACATCTGTCTCTCTGAGTTAGTATGGACATTGTTACCCTTGGTGAGATACTTTTTTTTCCACTGGATGTGCCTCTCGCCTGGAAAAGGTCTGGGCTTGTCTCCCGAGCCCTCTTTGGAGTTTTCCTCTGGTACCAAATTACGTCTAGCCAAGATATTTGGCAATGTAATCAGAATTCTGTTCAAAAACACACATGAGCAGTTCAGAAAAGACATGGACTTTGGCATGATTCCCCTCTGATTTAGCATTAGATAAAGATAAAAATAAAATTTTGTATTTTGAAATGTTTGGGGCAGACTCAGAGTTGCCTCTCTTTCTGTAATGACCATTGTGTTCATACCGATAGCCCTGCAGTGTCCTAGTTCATTGGTATAGCGTAGCCTATGCACACAATCCACAGCCAAATTTTTTTGCAAAAATTGCCGTTAACCTGTTAGATATTTTGAAGTCTGTTTAGAACATTGTTTATATTTGTACTCATGGTTAATCTGTTGAGTTGTTTGTAAGGAAGTTATTAAGTCAGTATTTAGGTGCAGTGCAATTTGTATAGTGTTCTTTTTGAAAGGCTCAACAGATTACATTTTCTGAGATACAAATTTAATTTCTTTGCAGTTCATATAGAATTTCTCTACAGATGTGCTGATATGCTTACAATATTATTTTTAGCTTTCATTTGCCTGTTTATTGACCATGATTTGAAATTACGACTTGAATTTCAATTAAGAACTGCTTTTATTGAAATTCAAATTGTAATTTCAAATCCAGTCTCCTTACAGTTTGTGACATTGATGAACACCCTCTGTATACAACACTGAAGACAGTAATATACAAATTACAAAATTCAGTAACACTTTATTTTAAGGTTCACATGTTAGCCATTAATACATGACTAATAAATGTCAGTATTAGTGTCCAATAAGATAAGTGTTAAGTATTATTAAGCATTTATTAGGGACGTATTCATCAATGTCTTATTCTTGACAAACAAGCCCTTTATTCTTGGTATATCCTCCATAACAGACTAATAAGTATCAATCTTAACTTACTGATACATAGTAAGCATCAAGTCAGACCACTTATAGCTTCCCAATATACTGTCTGAATAAATTACTTATATCTAACGCTTTCAAGATGTCACTTTAACCTGTAATCCCTTCTGATGATCAAGCTGAATTTTATATAGCTATAAGCTTCATTTGTACATATCTTACAATTACTTTTTTTTTCAAGGTTTTTTATTCACATTTTTATTGAAACAGTCATTGCGGTTAAGGCAAATAATGTTAATTATAAAAAGTGGCAAGATGAAATTAGAACAGGCTAACCAAACAGAGAGTAAGTCATTTACTTCAACATAAATTCTGAGTCAACACATATATCTTCTATGATAAAAACTTCTGATCCTTTTCCGTTTGGAATCACACTATTTACAAAGTTAAAATGAAGGTGGTTTATTTGAAAGCCTTGTGACATTGATTGCTTTTGGTTGCACTGCACTGAGGGAATTGGATGTTGATCTTTATGCACCCAGTTAACACAGGTTTGTTCATGTTTTTGTATGTTCAACAATATGGAAACACTTGAAAGAATGAGAACATTATTACTATGTAATTAGCGAAGAGTGAATTGCAAAAGGCCCTGACCCAGGGCGCATACTTCAACCGGTTAACCAACAACCATTGTTTAAATTTGCACAAATGCAATCAGCATGTCTAAAATCTTTATCATGAGCTGGCAAAGGCCCAACCCACACTCACTACAGAGATTAATCACTGTAGAGATTAAACACATCTCATCAGACATTAACAGATATCCCAGACTTAGTGATAAATCATGAAATCAGATTTTTTTTTTTTGTATTGAGTATACCTCTAAACCTGCTTACATAATTCACACAGATCAACTTTCTTTCCCACACAGATAAATGCTTTTTGAACACTAGTGTTAATAAAAGCTGTTGGACCCCAGTGCTGTGAGTAATGAAAACACCTGAAACAATACCATGTTCTGCAGTTATAACACTATATATAGCATTGGATGTAAACTTAAATATGCAGGACATATGCAAATGTTACACATGGAAACAACAATAGAAAATTTGTTGTCTTTAAACTTGTGATACTGAATAAAAAATGTAGTATGTGTGTATTCTTGCTGAATTGTAGTTGAATGGGTTGAATATTTTTGTACAACATAATACTTCTAAAGTTTTAAAGCTACCAACATAATGTAGATAAGGAACCACTGTAATCCAGGCAGAAAACTCTAAAGAGTGTTTCGATAGTAAGCTATAACTGAGAAAAATCTGAATTTATAGAGCGATAGAGAGAGAACTTAAGGTTGTAATGGTTAAAATTTAGTGCCTACAGTTGCCCACGCCATGTCTATTGGGATTCATTTAGTTTAGGGGCAAAAGGGGTTGTTGAAATTATGTTCTGTTTTGATAGAACATCAACATAGCTCTCATCAACATAACTTACACTTACATTTTCATAAGAAGAGTAGAACAGGTTTCTTTTGTTGTCTCATTCTTTGTTTTATTTATGCAGGCAGAAATGTCTGGGTGCAGTAACATTTATGTGCTTTTTTTTCTCTTGAACAGTGACATTGTAAAGATTGACACTAATTGACACTAATCTAGTTATGGCGATAGAGTGTACATGCAACAAAAGAAATATGACTACCCATGCATGTAAACTCATTTTTATGACTTCTGCACTTCGTTTTGCAGTTCTCTTGTACATGCATAACAACATCAACTTCATTCATTTATTTCAGCTCTTGCAAAAAAAACCAAAAAACAATGTGCATGCAGTTTCTGCATGAGCAATGAGGATGATGAGCCCTGGTTCAGTCAGCGATAAAAGCCATTTATTGAACCACTGCCGACCAGGGACAGTAGTGCACTCAGTAAAGAGGTTTGTAGTTGGTGGCACGTAGGCTAATCACATGTCAGTGACCTGCATTATAAATGTCATGATCACATTACTGTAAGCTATCATCTTAAATTAAATTTTAAAATACATGTTCTATGGGCAATATTCACACCAGTAAAAGAATATTCATAATATAATGTAATCGTTAATGACATTACCTAGTTGTACATTTAACAGTTCTCGAACTGCCAAATTCTAGTAATTTGCACTCTACCCAACTGCTATTGCTCTTAATGTCTTTTTTTTTTTAACCAAAGACCAGACATTTCTGCAGCTACAGTTTTATCATTCTTACCACAACCGTCTTCTATGGCCAGAAGCTTTCAACAATTCACAAGTCATAGACGCTGGGCCTGATTGCTGCAGGACCTGTTCTGTTGTGGGGAATTCAGGGAACCCCCTGGGATCTCACTATGGAAATCTCATAGACATCCATGATTTTGTCTTAAGGTGTGAGATCCTGGCTTAAGGCTGGCTGTTTTTAAACATCAACAAAAAAGGAACAAAGAAAACAAAAGAAATCCTTCATTGAGGTTCCTTAGGATTCTAGTGTAATATTTGTAAAAAAAATTACCCTTTCAGGCTAGATGCATGTGCTTAGAAATATAGTAATTCTCTCTTTTTTTTGTCACTGTTTAAGGATAAACGGAGGGCCAACTAATGGCTTTGAGAAAGACGTGAGAACCAAAACTACTCATTGTGTCATCTATCCTGAGAGTGCAGTGGATGTGGAAAACTCCACTCATTTAGTGCTGGCTCCTTTTAAGACTTTAGACCTTCAGTGGCTCATCAGTGCCTTTACCACTAAAGACATCAAACGGTGAGTTCAAACTTGATATCACCAAATGTTATCAAGATGATTAGACCATTTTTCTATTTCTATGTATATTTCCTATTGAAATATATTTTAGATTCAGACCTGTGTGATGTTTTTTCATAACTAGCCTCTCACAGTTGTTTCATAGTTTATTGCGTTGAAAAAATAATTTGAAATTCTTCAACCATGCCATTGTTTCAAGCAAACATATTAAATTAAATGTATTGTACCACATTTCATTTCAGTGTTTTAATGTCTTTTTATTTCGTTTTTAATTTGATTCTCAGCATATGCACAAGTGTTAGGACCAGAATACAGGCTAATAAGAACAAGGTAAGTTTGCAGAAATCAGGAGTTCTATGGAACTGTATTTAAACAACATCAAATCAAAGAGACAAGACAGTTAAAAGTAGCCCACAGTTTGAGACAGTTTGTACAATATTAATGTGCCTCTTTATTTTGTTTTTCATCTTGTAGTAATCTTCACGTTAGCTTCATGTTCAAAACGTTTTCTGGAATAAAGACTAACCAATCCATTCACCCATCCTCTCATCCAAAATTGTTTGGAAGTGTCAGTAAATGTTATCAACTGACCCATCCCAAAGACAGCAATTCAGACAAAATCTTTAACATTGCTAACATGCCAACATGTATCTCACTTGTTTCACATACATCTCATGAATATTCATCATGACTTTGCTATTTTATGACGTGTCTTGTCAAGATGACTTCGTAATTACATAACCTGTTTGCTTTTCTCTCTTTGTCTTAGGTGAATTTGTTAAGGTTTGGAGCCAATAAAAATGGAAACTGGAATAGCTATTTTGAGGAAAGTTTGAAATAACATTGGCACAAGCGTACATGGTGGAAATTGTGAGTACGACAACGCAATGCACATTCAGATTTTCAGAGGCTGGTGACGAATTGAGAAAAAAACAAAAATGTCCTCTGACCAAAAGAGTACTACCACTCGTTTGGTTGCTTAACACTTAAAGTTCTTAATGTGCTGATTTGCTTGGGCGACCAATGGCAGTTTATTTCTCAATGACCAGAGCTCTAAAAATAAAGTCATTCTGTAAATATTGACCGATGGGATTTTAACAGTTTTACTGTCTTTGCAGAAGTTACACATGAGCAAATGAAATGTAATTATCAGGGAATAATGTATTATTATTGTTTGTACATAGGGTACATTTAAAACAAACAAGAGTTATGTCATGTGAAAATGTGTGTGTGTGTGTGTGTGTGTGTGTGTGTGTGTGTGTGTGTGTGTGTGTGTGTGTGTGTGCGCATGCATGCATGTGTGAATATTGATATAAAATTGTTCAGTGAGGGGAAAAACTGTTTGTACTTGTGGTTGAACCTGTTTGTATTTTAAATAGACATGAAATGAGCCTGACACTGTCCAGAGACTAGATAACATTTTTCTCCATGTGTTGTAAATGAATTTGAAGGCAACTTGTGAGTTCTTTGTGAGTCAAATCTCATCATACTGCAGTGACAATATTAAGTTAACACTGTCAGGTACAAAGCTTGACAATCCACCATCCCAGCCCTGATTTTTAGACAACATCTGTTTCTGGTATTAAGTCCTTAACTGGACAGACACATAGGAAACCTGTGCACTTTTCATGGTGATGTTTTGTTTAACTTCTTGTCTTTTTCACCATTACTGTACTTTCATATAGTGTATTAAACTAATAAAGATATTAGCCATAATTAATTCAGTATTTGAACACTGTATTAGTGGTGATCAGAGACAAAGAGGGTGGATAAACTTTATTTCACATCAACATTGTGTGTGTGTGTGTGTGTGTGTACTGTTCTGTAGACCAGTATAACATCACATAATACTTCAAAAACATGTCAGAATCTTTGATAGAAGCTTTTAGTTATGGATAGAGTCAAGCCTTGTGTGAATTGCTGCCTACAAACAATATACTGCTACTGTGATGTTCTAAGAGAAATGAAAACATTTTTTTTGCCCTCCAGGCATGAAACCATCAGTCCACACTTAAAACAAACAGCCCTGAACTTCATCACTATGTTTTCCAGACAAACAGCACTCTCACTAGATCAACTGTGTATGGAACTGCTACACTTCTCACACCCACAACACACTCCCTATCAGACTCAGCGCTGAGTTTCCCCATCACACCACCAGTATTACAGCTGGTTATAGCAATGATTACTATAGCTAGGGGGTATACAATGATTTTCCACACAAGTTCAGCAAGGGACAGTTATAAAACCTTTCAGAGTGCTTATGTATTTATTAATTTTTATCTTACCCTTGAAGTGACTGATAAGATTGATAAAACACTTTAGAAACACATCACAGAGGAAGCATTACAACCCTTACTCAATGGAAAATAGCAGGTTTCATGCAGGTTTCATTTGGCATGCACCATGCTGCTAGTTGAGAAAAGCCTGAAGGATTGCTCACCACATCACTATTTTGTAGTGCTTGCTAAACCTATAGATGCCTGTGTTCTTTGTACCACTTTGTTTACAAACATCCTTTTCTTAGTTTATTTTATTTTTTATTATTTATTTGTATAATTGATTTATTTTTGGGTGTTCAGATGGGCTCAAATGGAGCAACCCCACCATAATCGCTGTATGTGCTATCACATGACTCATCTCATCCATTAGAAAACAGACGGCTCCAAGTTCACCAAGTTAATAAATGGGCTATAGCACCACCTGCTGTTGAGGACTGGATTTGCTCAGCAAACGTTTATGTCTGTTTCAGTCTGTAAGAACAAATAGCAAATGGTTTGAATTTGCCAAAGGAGCTGTATTTGCCTTATTTATTTGATTATGTTTTTCTTTTTCTTTTTGGGTGGACAGTCATATTTACTATTTGCAAAATGCATTGCTTTTGTTCATGAACTGTAGAATAATTGCCAGACATTTCTCCATTTTCTCTGAGGTTAAGGCATGGTTTTGACTTTGTAACTCTTTTCAACACAGAACCTATTAGTAATTACACAGAAATGGTCTTGGCACAAAGTCTGAGTGTGTGCTTACCGGTGCATGCCAACAATGATGATTTTCTGACTGGCAACAAATAAAATAAACTGAGGAATCCTAAAGTCCAGGTCAGAGCCACTAATTTAATCATACAATCATTCAAATTAAATCGGGCAAGGAAAACCAATCCAAACAATTATTATTTTTAATAAACTCACATTCAAACACCACCAGCATTCAAGTACAGCAACAAACACACACAAGAAAAAACCTTTTCAACAACATAAGGCTGTATCAAACAAAAATAAACAAGATCCATAATAAGAATAAATGTATGCAGTCATTAATGGGCTGTGTCCAAATGGTATACTAGCGTACTGCATACTGGCCCAGTATACGCTGTGTACTGCACACTACTCCCCACCCTAATATACAGTATAGTGTGAAAGTATGAAAACTTTCATGTAGTCTACTACCTAGTGACATGACCAGAACATTCTACAAGCTTTTACTTCAGAGAGAGAGATGTATTTAAAATTGAAAATTGAAAATTGAATAATTTCGTGTTTAAAAAAAGAATAGTTTTCCTTACTGTACAAAGCATGTCTTACCTTTCCATCGTGAAATCTAACAATGAGGCAAGGAGTTGCAGGAGAAAGACTGCGCTGCTGACAAAAAAAGCAGTTGCCTTAGTTGTACAGCAGGAGCTCAGCGTAAGTACAAAACATAAATTATCACCTAAGTTAGCAGCAGCTTTAGTTAGCATTTGTCGTTAGGAGCAAAATGTAAGGTGCTATAAACAGTAGCGGTTCTAGCTTGTAAGGCACCCTGGGTGAACCCCCCCCCCAATCAACAACAATTGCGTGTCTATTTTGACATAAACCCACTCCTGCCCACTCCCCATCTTGTACTTCTGAGTGGGAGACCTTCCCAGGCAGTAGCCTGTCTAGCTCCCTAACTAGAATCAGGGCACCCACTTGGTTAATTGACCCACAGAGTGATATGATATCATTGATGTGACGTGCAAATGAGCGGCAGAAAACCTGGGCGCCTGCCCATGTCACCCATACATAATTCCGCCACTGGGTGTAAGAGCCCATGGACAGTAAAGCAGTTTTGATATTATTCTGCCTGAAATTAGTAAGCAGGAAGACATAAGTTACCCAAATAAAAATTTTATGACGAAACCCCAAAAACAACATTTAAATCAAATCTATTAAACATATTTGTACATATTAACATATTTATGAAAATAGATTTTAAACAGTGTTTCCTCTTCATTCAGGGTGACAGCAGGGGGGCATATTATCTGCTGAATGGCAATACTCCTGCTGTTTGCCTCTTTTTTGGAGATGGGGAATTAAAAAAAGATTTCTGCCTCTCCATGCAAACTGTTAATGTCCTTGTAGAAGCCCTAGAAGGGGAGCAAATAATCTTGGTTGGGGGGAAAGCACTGGAGGTGGGCATCTTTCTGTATTGGCTGGCTGGCTGGTGCCACCTCCTACCGGGTGGTTTCCGAGGCATTTGTTGTCCCATGCTCAACTGTTCACGGAGGCCATCTGAGCAGGGTTCGCCCGCCTGGCAGGTACTCCTGCCTTGAACAGTGTGGCTGGGAGTATTGACTACAGCCACGTAAGAATCAAACCTCCCGAACCATACAAGGAGGACTATTTCAGTAGGAAACTGTTCCCCTCAATCCAGGAAACTGTTCCACTCAGTCCATGATGCCCGGGTCCTCAGGTGGAGCTCAGTGTATGTACAGCAGTTGTATCCACCACCTGTCTGGTATGTCATTGGAGATGGATGCCATCTTTGCCTTGCCATCCCAATCTACTTGATGAAGCCCATATCCAAGTAAGGCTTTGCTTTAAATAACTTCAGTAGCCGCAATTTCTGGTTTCTCTCTTGTCTCTGTTGCTTGTTATTTGCCTGAGTATCTGCGATTTCTGTTTGCTCTGCTTACTCTGTTGTCGCTCACCGTATATAACTTACTTCGTACTAGATTCTTTCGGGTTCGCTTTGACTTACGTTCTTTGTCAATTTATAACTGTGTGCTCTGTCTGGTAGCGTCGCTAGCTTATTTTACTGGGGAGTTTGAATTGAATTCCTGTCGTGTCAGCTCTTGAGTTGCTGATTTGCGTTTGTTTGTTAGTCTTGGCCACAGCCGATTTCCGGTTTGTTCTGGTTCCGCAGGGGGCGGGGCTGTATCCAGCCCTTAAGCCGCAAGCGCTGTAGTCACAAGACTCGTTAGGAATAGTGCTTCCGCCAAGCGGCAGCTGGAGCGGTCTCGTCCCAGACGATCTATCCCACTACCACTCTCTTCTTTCTACGTTCTCCTCTACCCTATCCTCTGCCAAATCTTCCTTCTTCCACTCCAGGATTGACACTCCCTTTTCTAA
Source organism: Chanos chanos (assembly GCF_902362185.1). Taxonomy (NCBI): domain Eukaryota; kingdom Metazoa; phylum Chordata; class Actinopteri; order Gonorynchiformes; family Chanidae; genus Chanos; species Chanos chanos. The sequence goes on from NC_044505.1 coordinate 16,900,339, forward strand.
CACCCGCAAACTCTTCTCCACCTTCTCCTCCCTCCTCTCTCCTCCTTCTCCTCCCTCATCCCTATCTGCTGATGACTTTGTCTCCTTTGAGAAGAAGATCAAAGACATCTGTGACTCCTTCCCCCCCATCCCTTCACACCTTGGATCCTGCACCCTCTGCCCCCCCCCCCCACTATCTTTTCCTCCTTCTCCCCTCCATCTGACTCTGAAGCTCTCCTACTTATAAAATCCCATCGTCCCACTACCTGTCCTCTAAATTCCATCCCCTCCTCTCTCTTTCAGGCCATCTTGGACGACATTATGCCCCTCATCTCATCCTTGATCAACAGCTCCCTGTCTACTGGCCCAGTTCCCTCTGCCCTGAAGAGGGCACAGGTCAAGCCACTGCTTAAGAGGCCCACTCTAGACCCAGCTTATGTCAGTAGCAACTGTCCAGTCTCTCTTCTACCATTTCTCTCCAAAACCTTGGAACGTGCAGTTTATAACCAACTCTCTCCATATCTTCTCCAGAACAATCTCCTGGATCAGAATCAGTCTGGATTCAAAGCCGGCCACTCCACCGAGACGGCCCTCCTTGCTGTCTCGGAGGAGCTCCACTTGGCCAGAGTGAAGTCGCTCAGCTCTGTTCTCATACTCCTAGACCTCTCCGCAGCATTTGACACGGTTAACCACCAGATTCTTCTCTCATCCCTTGCTGGGATGGGCTTCGCGGGATCTGCACTCGCATGGTTCAAGTCCTATCTGTCCGACCATTCTTACCAGGTGTCTTGGAGGGAATCGGTCTCCTCCCCTCGCCCTTTCCACACTGGAGTCCCACAAGGTTCCGTACTTGGTCTACTCCTCTTCTCTCTCTACACCAGATCACTCAGTCAAGTTATCTCCGCCCATGGTCTCTTACCACTGTTACGCTGATGACACACAGCTGTTCTTCTCCTTCCCCCCCTCTGACTCTCAGGTTCAGCCTCGTATCGCAGCCTGCTTAGCTGACATTGCCTCCTGGATGTCCACTAACCACCTCAAGCTCAACCTGGAGAAAACGGAGCTTCTGTTTTTTTCCCGCTTAGAACTCCTCAACAATAGACACTGCAATCACCATCAAGGGATCTGTGGTGTTCCCCACCAGAGCAGCCAAAAACCTTGGTGTGACCCTGGACAACCAGCTGACCTACTCCAGTCCCATCACGGCAGTCACTCGATCCTGCAGATTCTCCCTCTACAACATCAGGGGAATCTGCCCCTTCCTCACACAACATCTTGGTCCAAACGCTTGTCATCTCCCACCTGGACGACTGGCTGGCTTGACAACCTGCGCCATCAGGCCGCTCCAGCTTGTTCAGAATGCCGCTGCACGCCTGATATTCAACCTCCCTAAGCACTCTCATGTTACTCCGCTCCTTACTGTGCTCAACTGGCTTCCGGTAGCAGCCTGCATCCAGTTCAAGACACTGGTGCTGGCCTACCAGGCCACAAGAGGCTCCGCCCCATCTTACCTTCAGTCCCTGATAACTCCTTATACCCCTGCTAGAACCCTCCGCTCTACAACCTCTGGTCAGCTGACGGTCCCCTCACTTCGGGAACCCGGCAGCCGTTCTTCCCGACCACACCTCTTCTCCGCCATCTCTCCACGGTGGTGGAATGACCTCCCTCATGTTAGGACTGCGGAATCTCTTGCCATCTTCCGCAGGAAATTGAAAACCCACCTCTTCAGGACCCACCTGTCCCCCACTGCCTAACCTCCCTTTCTTTACATAAAAAAAAAAAATTTAAAAATTAAAAAAACTAACCTTGTCTCGTATTTGTGTTCGTCATTCACTGTCAAAGAATTCCAGGAGTGCAATACGAAGGGTAAATTAACGCACAGCCTTATTGTGATCTCTGTTTATGAGGTAATAGGATCTGACTGATGCACTCATTGTAAGTCGTTTTAGCTTCTGCTAAATACCAAATTGTAATTGTAATTGTAATATCACGAGCCAGTCCAGGACGCCATGCAGGCCAGGTACAACAGGCACCTGGCGAAAGCCAGGTGTGTTGTAGAAAGGGCCTTTGGGATGATGAAGATCCAGTGGAGACTGATCTTCTTTGAGGCCATTGAGGTAAAGAAAATGTAACATATGTACATGTGACAAGGTGTATATGCTTTAAATATGCATAAAATGACTGCACTACCCATGAGACCTGCTTTCTGAGTAGGTATGCAGAATAGTAACTACCATCAAACTACAGTCAGCCTTTGCCCCAATGCTTGTGTCCTGTTGCGCCTTCCTGCACAACCTCTGCTTTTTAAATGGAGACCTTGTGGAACCAGCAAATGTTCCAGAGGATGACTCCAGGCAAAGTAAGCCTTTTGGACAACCTTAGAAACAGACTGGCTGCTGCTGTGTCTGCACCAAATACTGTCACTTAGGCACTAACAGACCATGATTACTAACTGAACATGGCCTGTACCCTGGAGAGGCACGGAAAATGCACCATTGCCCCTCTTCTTTGTTTATGGTTGGCATGTATAGTTCGTGTTTTTCTGTGTGTGGTGTTCTGAAGTTATTCTCATTTGTCTATTATGTGTTACTAACCTTGTCCTGTCATACTAACACCCCACTCGTGGCCTGTACCTTGATGTGGTGAGTGGGCTTTGAATTAAACAGGCCTTTCATTCTCAGCAAATCCTTTTTGTCTCTGATTTTTCTATGGTACACATCTTTTTAACAACATTTTCGCATTTTTTAATGTGCTGGACACAATGTGATATAGACATGTATACAACCGACATACAACTACATTCCATATGTCTCCGTAATTGATATGTAGTCAAGTCTAATTGTTATGTAAGTTGTTTTCATTTATAAAAAAAATGTGTCAAATGTATACATTTGATGTACAAGATATTTCAATTTGTTCATCTGGAAGTACTACAAACACATGATTGCACTAATGCATCTTAAATGAATGGATAGTCTCTCACCATAATAATCCTATTATATTCACATCTTGTAAAAATGTCCAATGGCAGTGGTTTGTTATTAATTTTATTTTCTAAATTATATGAATGAGCAGAAATGAAATGTTTTGGGGGGTTTTTCACTTTTTGTCCTCCAGTAAAACTTTGAAGACATCAAGTAGCTTGTCCTCCCTAGCCCTTCTCTCCCTCTCCCGTCTGTCTTCCCATTCCCTCATCTCACGAAACAGCCTCTCCTCCCTCTCTTGGTTCTCTCTTCTCTTTCTTTTCGCTCTCTCTCTCCTGTCCTCTCTTTCTACTAGGGCTGTCCCGAATACCATTCGTGGTCTCTGAAACTTCGGTAGCAATCAAGAGCGAAAATTTCAATATTCACACTTTTTTTTGGTGGGGGTGGCTGAGCATGATTTGGTAAGACATTTCTCCATTCTCGGCTGAGATGGACAGCATAGCGCGGCAACATGTTTCTTTCGGTTTACTTAAAGGCATTCATTCAGAAACTATGACGTATGGTTGCCATGAGATTGGCGAAGGCTTGGGACACAAAAACAAATGTCAGGCGTGCAGTGGAGCTGGACCCAAATGCAAGACACAGTGAGGGTAGTAACAAAAAAGGAGGACTTTACTTGCAAAAATTAGGCAAATAAACAGGTGCAAACAGGAACCAAAAATTAGATACAAATGGTGCAGCCAAACACTGTCTTCAAACGAACACAAACAACAATAAACAAAGGACAGGTCAAACACAAGGGCTTAAATACAAAAGGAGAACTAAACTGGGGAAACATGATTGGTACAAATTAACAAGGGTAAAACGAGGTTAATAAATAGAATAAAACAGAATCAGGTGAGGGGCGGAGACTGACACGGAACAGGAGCACAAGACATTTCAAAACAAAAGTCCAAAACAAGGTGCCGGCTGTGACAACAACCATGACGGGTAAAATGCAGTGAATGCTGCATTGTCTATCAAATTTGCTAATCTATCTTCAATTACAAATTATAATACTGTACAATATACGTGCACTACTCCAACGTAGAAGACGAGCTTTGTATTTGCTGTGCTTAAGAGATGGAAAACAACCGTACCGGTGGTTCAAACCCTACATGGAGCGGCGATTTTGGATGCGACCTGGCCGAACAAGTAGGCTAGTTGGTGGGACAACTTTGTAATGCTGTAACAACAAACACTGGGGCGTTTCAGCATTTTGGTGTGGATGTAGAACATTTGGAAAACGGTGCAAAAATGATACTGTGTACGGAGAAACGTTTTTACACAAAATCTGCATTTTCAGATTTACCCAGCTTATAAATATAGTACGAGAATGTTCTGACAAAATGTATTTTGCAGTTCGCCTTTACTGATATTGACAAAACCAAGCTTCTTCTCTATATTATCTCTTCCTCCCTTAGCTGCATCCCTTCAAATATTTCTAGGCACCAGGACCCCCTTTTTCTTTTAGGTTAGGTAGGGGAGCGCCTTGGTTGCTCAGGAGGAGTAGAGACCACTGCCATGTCCTAGGCAGATGAGTCCACTAAGACAGGAGGACTTATTGCTGGCCTCTGCCCTAGTGCCTCATCTATGGGCCCATACCACTTCCAGGATGCAGCAGTAGTCTCTCTTCCTTCCATGCTCACCCCAGTCCTGGGGGCCTTCAACTCCCACAGAACAACAGAAGCAAGTGGACCACTGTAAAAAATCATTACTTTATACCCATATATAATTGCATACAAATACGTTCATGGTCTGGTGATGTGGACACCAGGGGTGTAACGATCCAAGAGTTTGGGGATTTTTTCTTTCTTTTTTTCCACAAAGACATATAGACATTTCTAGACATCTTACCTTACCTTTCATCTCACCTCATACTTTTGTTTTAAATTTTCCCACTTCCTCTTTATTTTTGTAATGTGTACCTTCCCCACTAGGCCATGGACCTTTACGAATTCTCTGAAAGAAAAAGGATGAAAACAAACAGTTCTCTGATTACATGTCACACATGTAATGCTTTACTGAGCCTACACCAAATGCCTCAAACATACTCAAACCCCTTCTGAGCAGCATGTCTCCTACCAATGAACTTCTCCTGATACTGAGACTGGCAGATGATGAGGGCAGCTGTGTCTTCATCAGTCTCTACAAACACTAAGTCCTATATGAAATTTCCCTCACAGTTAAGGTTTTCATGCCATCAGCACAATTTCAAAGGTGATCTTGAAGATTTTTTGGTTAGTATTACTTCAGTGAACTACCACTAACTGTTGCATATTGTAAAGCTTGACAGTTGTCAACCAGTTGTCAGCCAAAACAAAGCTATGGCAGCTAGATCATATGAACATTAGTCCTAAATGAATTCTCTGTAGAGCTCTGGGTCATGTAAATATTTGCTGTTCAAGCTAATTTAACAATGTACCCAGCTAGCTTTGGAAGTTAACTCAGTAGCGATAACTGACAGGAAACCCCTCTACTGCTAACTATGACAGCTTACAATCATAAAAGAATAGCGAGTTAGCTAGCATTCACTGTCGGTTGGGCTATTTGCTCTGTTAAACACAAATAACACACAACTACTACAAATATGTATTAAAAGTATCCCCAAAAGAAAACATATGAAAACTTGTTACTCCAGAATATGCAACTGACAGTTAGATTTATATTCAGAGCTGGAGCTGGTATCGCCACTGCTGTTGTCGCTGTCCACCATGTTTTTTCAGATTTTTTGGACAGTGGAAATCACCGCGCTGCATCATGGGATGCAGTACCCAACGAAGTGAGCTCTGGTTGTATATTACAAATTTTCGTCAGAGTAGTACATCATCCAGGTATCTGTTGTGTCCTGCACAATGTTTATTTTTCATATACTGCATACTATTTACTACTTTTATGCCAAGATCAGTATATGAGTAGTATGTAGTAGGCCATTTCGAACACAGCCACAACTTTTCACAGTAACGCCTCCTCTCACTGGGTATTGTGCACAAAAAGCCTTAAATGGGTATTAGTCGTCTTCCTCCATCTTAGGCTGTGTCCGAAATGGCCTACTAGTTAACTGCGTACGGCATACTGGCCTGGTATACACTGTACACTGCACACTACTCCCCCACCCCAGTATACAGTATGGTATGCAAGTATGAGAACATTCGTGCAATGTACCATACATTTGCCAGCAGTTGGGCTACTTGTTCTGTTAAAAATGAACAACACACAACTACAACAAACATCTATCAAAAGTAACCCTATAAGAGAGCATATGAATACTTATTACACCAAAATATGCAACTGGTACATTTATATTCGGAACTGCAGCTGGAGTGGAAGTTGGGGCTGCTTCTGTCGCTGTCTGCCATCTTTTTTTTTTTTTTTTTGGCAGTTGGAAATCACCGCTTTGCATCATGGGGTGCTGTACCCTGGTTGTGCACTGCAAATTTTCGCCAGAGTAGTACATCATCCGGGTTACTGTCGTGTAGTGCAAGTGCAAGTGTAGTTTCTTGTACTCCATATTACTGACTACTTTTACGTCAAGATCAGTATACGAGTAGTATGTAGTATGCCATTTCAGACACAGCCATTGTTTCAGTTCGAGTGGAAACTTCCAGCGATTTATCAGCTCCATTAGATTTAGTCACGTATTGAATTATAGATCGTCTATCATCTGCAATTCTTCTTTAACCCTAGTTCAGCTTCTTTTAACACGCAACTAATAGGCAGGTATCTTATGCCGCTGCCGAACTGCCATACTTCCGCCTACCGTTACTCTTTTTCATTTCCTGTTTGCAGTCAACAAGAGGAGCACCGCAGTTCAAAAAACAGGTAAAGCTCCCGTTATTTAGACATACTAATGTAATATTAAGGGCAATGTATGGTGGAGGCGATATCGCCACAATTTGACACCATAAAATGTCCACAATAATTGAACACCATATGTTAGACGTCTTTGTTCAAGTAATGCAAAGAGAAAAGTGTCACAAAGCCACGAAGGAAACAAAGTAACTTCCTCTCATCTTTGATGTCTGTGACGTGACTATTTGAATATTGCTTAAGCATGTAAGGTTGTAGGTTAGTATAGACATCCAGCTCTACTTGCAATACTGTATGCTAAACACATCTGATAGGGTTTTTGGTATTGTTTGTTCATTTGAGATACACTCTGGAGTTCACGCACATCTTAACCTCTTTCTCAAGAAATAAACAAAATGAAATTCCGAAATGTCATATAAACAGAACTTCCTAACTCAAGAAGGATATCTGTGTGTCCGAGAGAACGATCGCAGAAGACTAATGTCTATGATATTAAAAACCTCACATCCAAAAAAAAAAAACTCACATCCAAAAGGTGAGATCATTCCACAAATTCTTGCTCTTCTTAAAAATTAAACCAGTATGAGATGTGTGATTTGAGACGTACGACTGGGAGACACGTTGGGATTATAAAAACTTCATTACTGTTGCATATACATTTACTTTCGCTTTCCTTTTTGCACTTCCTTGGTGAATAGCGGCTTGCTGGCAGATTGTTTTCGTTAGTGTTAGGGTGACCGGGGGGATGTTTCAAGTACGTGGTTTAGTGACTAACCCGGTTAAATACAATCAGAGTCAGCAGTAAACTTCCTAATAGAAGACCCCTGTGGCTTCATTCTCCGAGCAAAACAAAGCCATAGGGCTCTTTTATTAGTAGGATTACTACTTACTCTGACTTAACCTGACCTGTTTAGTCATTAAATCACGTACTTGAACTACGCTTTACACAGGACTTTAACCCTTTTGTTCCGCTTCCCGCATTATTGAGATAATGTCCCACATTTTCATTGGTCATTTGTTTTTTAATTGCCAGAAAAAAGAACACATGTATGCCCGGAACATGAGCCGCTTATGTCGTTGCGGCATAGTTTTCAACCCTCATTTTATTAAAAAAACAAAATGTTTTTCCAAAGTCACAATGTTAACACAAATAACACACCTAAATGTATGTTCTACACCATATGCTCATTATTTTGATAAGCTGCACGTTGCTGAAAACGCGGATCGCTTCGTGCTGTTTTCCAAATATTCTACGTCCACACCAAAAGGCAGAAATGTCTTAAGGGTAATACTGCTTGGATCACGAAGTTGTCCCACCAACTAGATTTGGCCATGTTGCGCCCAAAATCGCCACTCCATATAGGGTTTGCGGTTGTTTTCCATTTCCATCTTTTCCTATGTGAAGCTCGTCTTCTACGTTGGAGCAGTGCAAGTGCATTGTACAGTATGATGGTCTGTAATTAAAGTTAGCTTCTTAGCAAATTTGATGAACAGAGTAGCATTGACTGCATTTCGCCCGTTATGTTTGATTTGGTGTCTCCACATAAACGTTCGCCAGTGTCATGATAACCATCATCGTTTCTGAGACTCTCCCTTTTCCCTGTCCACATTACAAGGCGAACCCAGCATTTTCAAATTTATGCACCTCAAAGAGCTTTTTCGGAAGTTTAAGGAAACGTTGCTTTAGTGTGGACGGGACGGCTAAACTGAGAAATAATTGTGCGTTTTCAGATTTATCAATAAATTTGAAAACCCGGGTCATTATTATTATTATTATTATTATTATTATTATTATTATTATTATTATCATCGGCTATTTCAGGGGTGTTGAGATGAAAGTTAGGTGAGCTGGAGCACCCTTAAAAGAGGCTAAAATCGCCAAAGTTAATTAACTTTAATTAAGACTTTGTAGCAACTTACTCTGCTGCTGGGTCCCCTTCATCCATGGCTCCAACATGTTTTCGTTTCAGGTGTTGTCTCCTTACCTTGGTGCTCCGGTGCCACGCAAAATCGATTTTACATAGTCTGCAGCTTACACACTTTTTATTGGAATTTAATGTGAAGCGCTCCCATACTATAGATGGTTTTGGGTTTTCTCCGCCTTCGCCATGTTTCATACAATTTTCTTTATTCCTTATAGTAATGTAGCTGGCTCCGCGACACAGCGTGCAACAACCTAGACCCAGCGAATTGATAATGAAATTCATTGCCAGCTATTTTCATAATCGAATTTTATATATTTCATTGATGCGTTGTTGCAGCCCTTGTCTCAAGACCAATATACACAATAGTTTGCAAAAACTGTGGTGGGTGGAAAATACCGATCAGAAAATGTACAAGCATCAATCAGATATTATCAAAATATAAGCAATGTAACAGAGATTTGCAGATGTAGCCTATGTATTTAAACTGATTGAAAACTCAGCTTGCTCTGAGAATTTTTAGCATGGGGAGATTTGATCAGTGTTTATCAATCCAGCCTGATTATAAACATGCCTTAAAGCAACAGAGACATTTATAAAGGTTCTTTTGAAGTATAGCTCTACTACTCTGTTTGCCACCAGTGTTAATCTCGTCAGTGAAATTAATGACGAAAATATTCGTTGACGAAGGAATTTTTAATTTAGTCAACGATGACGACGACGAGAGGAAACACTGCACCATGACCATAAAAGAAGTAAATTTGATTCCATTATATTATTGAGGGAAATATGACGAAACGAAAACATCGCGAGCCGTTATTATATCCTAAAACATTTTAGAAAGAACATGGATGGTTTAAATAGTCCAATCACATACAAGCACTTACTGTTGCAAAGGAGCACTAGAAAACGCATGCTCATTATCGGCAGACGGGCAGCTATCCTTAAGGAAACATCTGCACTCTTTTCTTCCATGTCATCTTCAAAAAGCCGCATGGTATGGCAGACAATCCAACAGATCCGGGGAGGAAAAGGTCTGATATATGGCAGTTCTTTATTATTCCGGTAGTTTTCCTGACCGTATGTACTGCCGCAGTTTTCACGACATCACTTCCATTGCAGCGGTAAGAGGTCCATCCTAATGCTGTGTAGTGTGCTTGTATACAGCTAACTGATCGGCCCACTCGTTTTTTTTAAATTGCCGTTTTTAATCCTTTATTTCCCCATTGAAACTGAATGGGGAAAGTTCTAGGTTTCTAGTGCTACGACGAGGGATTGCACACAGCAGCAGCTGATAGTTGGATTCAAAGGTCTTTTGCTCCACAAAGCGAGTAGCAAGCTCAAACCAGTATGAGTCAAACACTGATGCTGCGGCCCAATCACGTTCGCATTTTGTGGCGGAAATGCATCTCTGGTACTAATCTACAGTTAAAGAACTGTTACAATTTGATTAATGTAATTTCCTCAGCTATAATGATATTTTCGTTGACTAAAATGATGTGCCATTTTAGTCAATGAGTTATTGCCTAAATTGAATCAATATGACATGACTGATATTTGACAAAGTTTAAGGGACATTTTAGTCAAAAGAATAAGACTATGACTAAATTTTTAAAAATGTGTAAAAATTAATACTGTTTGCCACTGACTTTATAACTGCAGACTTTGGTGCAATTATGGTTTTGTTTTTTTTGTTTGTTTTTTGTTTTTTTTGTTTTTTTGCGGGGAGGGGGGGGGGGTCCCTAGCCTTTTAAATGACATCTATCAGTTCCTTCCATTCCATATCATTCATTGATATTTCAGTTTTTGAATTTGTAAATTACTCTTCCACATGAGCAATGAAAGCTAAAGCTAACCTTAGTGAAGTAATAGGACACCCAGTGTAAACTAAGAGTGATTCGTGCTGGTTACTGAGGACTCAGAACTGTTTCAGTGCATAAAGTGATTCCATTGTATGACTTATTTTCATTGATTCTCCAGGATGATCAGGATGAATCTAAACCTAAATCTGTGACATGGCCTGTGCTGATCAATCTGCTGTGGAATACTTAAAGAAAGCCAGGGCCCAACTGGTAATACATCTCAAGAACTACTCTCTTATTACTGAGAACCTTTATCAGCATAAGGTTCTCAATGACCATGAAGTTGATGCCATCAAAGCAGAGAAAAGAGATTTTGACAAAGCCAGGTATATACTGGACTCAGTCATTAAGAAAGGAGAGGCCGCCAGCTATGAGTTACTCAAGATATTGGACTTTACCAGGAAGAGCACGCTACATTCTGACTCACATCACTGGATTAGTTGTTTTTCCTTCAGAGAGGATTCTGGTACAGAGTACTCTGCCGGTTAGTGAATTTGTTTAATTACAATTGGTCATTTGGATTCCTTTCACTGAATAGATGAATGTGTATAATAATGAATATGTAATGCTGAATCTGCTTGCATAAGCCAGGAACAACAATTTGAAAAACTAACAATGACAGTAGCTTTTTTTCACTGTGGCCCCTTCAGACTCACATAGTGACCATAGAAAGTTATTTCTTATCAGTGTTACTATTTTTCAATTCTTATACTGTCTAACTGGTATACAAACATTGGAACTACTCCACAGTGAGTACTGGTGGGTAAAATTTAGATAATTACATTAGAATTTGTGACTAATCCATTTACAATTCTGTGATAAAGTGCCAAGTTCAGTTTTGAGATTCCTAATTCTAATGTATGCATTTAAAGGGATATTACACCAAATGTGACATTTGCATAAAATTATGCTTCCAAGCGTGCAATGTGGGAAGCATATTGTTTTCGCTGTGTGTGTGTGTGTTTAGTTATTTTGCCTACCCTTTTTCTCCCAGGCCAAGTCATAGAGATATAGATCTGGTTTGCACCAAATTTGCTAGGCATGTCAGGAATGATATGAACTCGTGCATGGAAATGTTTGGTCCCCCCACTAAGATATTTTCAAAAATCCTCATTTTTGGAGGTACTTTTCAAAGACATAAGCCTCCTAGGCTGTAGGTCTGTGGAATGTCAGATTTGGTCCTGGATGTAGCCCTAGAGGTCTACTAATCCAGTTGCACTGGGATTACGGACATCTGCTATAATTTCGGAGTTACCTGCATCAAAAGGTCACCTGTGCCATAAAATCATAATTTCATATAGTTTCCACTGCTATAACTCAGAAACCATAACCGCTATCTACACCAAATTTGCTAGGTTTGTGCCTTATGTGTAACCAATTATATCATGAAGTTTATAGATGTGTGTGTGTGTGTGTGTGTGTGTGTGTGTGTGTGTGTGTGTGTGTGTGTGTGTGTGTGCGCGTGCGTGTGTGTGCATGTGTGGGGGGTTGGGGTTGTGAAAGCCCATGTCCAATTAAAAAAAAATTCAATATAATATGGTATCAAAATATGAGAGTCAATAGGAATGCTTGTCGTACTGGAAAGCCTGCCACTAGAGCAGAGGTCCTCAAACTTTTTGGGGCCAGGGACCCCTTTCAAGGGGAGAAAATTTTCCAAGGACCTCTTCATAACAGTAACACAGATTAATCATATGCTTACTACCATTTGTACTTACTACCATTAGATGCCATTGGATCTATTTGAATTCTAAAACTACTTCAGACTTGTTTCATAGTGATAAACAGAAACACATTTCAGTCTGAATCATGTTAATACCACTTATATACTTTTAAACAGATGGTCGTTTTATTCAAAGTGCATTTGGACTCAACTTGACCGCTGTTAAACTTTTCAAGTAATTGATCTCAAAAGCTTTCAGGAAAGGAACAGTAGCAAGACTGGCATAGTCCTAATAAACCCAGGCATTTAAAATGACCAGTCTAAAGCTGACTTTCAGTAAGTGCTTCAAATTTAAATTTAAAATTACAGAACACATTATAGTAATTAAGCCTATTACTTCAGAACATTTTGACTGGAATATTTGCATGAGGCTGCTACATCATTTTTTTAATGATACAGCACAATTTTGTAATTTATAGCAAATTATTTCACAGGCCCCCTGGTTATGGGTCGCGGACCCCCAGGGGTCCAGGGACCCCACTTTGAGAACCACTGCACTAGAGTGCATACCATACCCCCGTGTGGGACAGAAGCAGACAGCTAAACATGGAGTAATACCCAACCATAAGTTTTTTTTGGCTACTATTCTCAACTTACGTTTAATTGCTGTATTGTTTGGTTTCTGACTGAGAACTTGAAGCTGCATTTTTTCAATTCACCAGTCTCCATATACGATCATTCATTATAGCATTCATTGGAATATTATATTGTTCATATTATTTTAAATAATGTTTTAAAATACTTTTTTTTACAGGCTCACAGTCCTGTCACAGGTATAAGAATCAGCTTAAGAAAAAAGCAGAGAAGATCTTCAGTGATCAGATACAGCTAAGTAAATGCTACCTTGAAGAAGAAAATGAGGTCACATTTTTCATACCACTGGTGCTGGATACAAACACAGAGTTAAACACAGCAGAGTCAAAAGTTAAAACAAAACAAAGAAAATGTGAAAAAAATCGCTCTAAAAAGCTGAAGGCCTACATCCCACAAGCTGAAGAGATACTGTCCCCTAATGACCTTCTTAAAAGAAAACAAAACATCTTGTTAATAGGAAAACCTGGAATAGGGAAAACAGTAACTGTAAAACAAATGTTACATCTGTGGGCTGAAAGAGTTGACCGAGAATTGGACTACATGTTTTACTTTGATGAGAATGACATGTCATGTATCTCACTCCCTACAAATGTAGAACATCTTCTGTTTGACATCTACTCAAAACCTCTGGAGAAAGACAAACAAGAGGTGTTACAAGACATTGAAGAAAATTCTGAAAATGTTACCATTATTTTTGATGGTGTGACAGATATGACCTCTAGCTCCATTTTGAGGAAGATTATTGATAAAGATCTGCCTGATGCTAAAATTGTGATTACGTGCCGAACAGAGACAGAGACTAAAGACTTTCTGTCTGAAGACTGGTATAGAGTGTATGTGCAGGGATTTAATGAGAAGTCAATTCAGGCTTACTTTACTCAGGTGTTGGGCTCTCAGCCAGACTTAGTCAGCAGTGTGGTGAACAATCTAGAACTGTTCAGTCTCTGCCATGTTCCTATGTATGCTTCCATGGTGGCTACATGCATTTCATACTGCCCCTCAAAAACCACCAAAAACCCATGTACAGTCAGTGAAATGTACATCAACATCTTTCGCCTCTGTGTTCAGAAACAAACAGGAATAAACCTTGAAGATCTTGATGAACATATTGAAGCCTCAAGAGACACAGTTATTCATCTAGCCACTGAAGCTTTCAGTGCAGCCTGTGAAAGAAATGTAAATCTAGATTTTAAATTTAAAAAAGACAGCATTCATAGAGTTTTCCTGAAATCGCTAAACTTTAAATCAGGGGTTTCTGTTGTTAAGAAATGTTGTGCATTTCTCCACAACACAATGCAGGAGTTTTTTGCTGCTCTGTGGCTGCTTGAGAATCCAGGTGAAATTGACATGGTTCTGCAGCATTCTCAGACTGAAGAGAAAAAGCATATGAGATATGTGATTCCTTTCCTGTGTGGGCTTCTGTCAGGACAGAACATGCACCTTCTAAAGTGTCTCTTTCCAGAGGAACAGATCAAAGACATATGTGTGGAGTTCTTTGTGAAAATCATAGACACATTCCTTAATCCTCAATCAGGCAGCAAGCCAGACATTCTCTTTGTGTGTCAGTGCTTATATGAGTACAGGTCACATGAAGCCTGTTTACTGTTCCTGGAAAAAGTTGACTATGACCTTGACTTGAGTGAACAACACATTGACCCTCATCAGAGCTGTGCTTTATCATATGTGATCAGTCAATCAGGAGAGAAAAAGGTTGGACTGAACCTGGAGGACTGCACTGTATCTGACTCAGGACTGAAGATAATTCTGAAGTGTTTTCGGAATCTTAGGTAAAAATAATTGTGATAGTGTTGTATAAATTCATACCTATTTTTAGACAGTGTGGTGTAGTAAGGTCAAAACATCACTCTGTTTCATTGTTACAATTTTAATACTTTTTTAAACAAAATTTTGTCAAATTTTAAAGAGACTGATGGAGAAGACACATTTGTCCTAAAATGTTGACTGTCAAAGATAAAAGCAATAAAAACATTTCTTGATATTTTTTCAGGAATGTTCCTTCTATATTCTGTCAACTTTGGACAACAGTTCTCGGTGAGACGGAAGATAGAGATTTCACAACTTTCTTGGGTCTGTGTGAAAATGAGATGCATCTTCCAGTCTGGGCTGAGACATCTGTGTTTCAGCGAGCAGGAAAAGTCATGAGGCAGAGTTTACAGAAGATAAACCTCTGTCTGCACTGGGACCAGGTCACACATCAGCTCAGCGATACACTCTTCAACGTTATTAGAAATGGTTTACCGTACATCCACTCTCTCAAGTAAGTAATCCTGTATACATACTGTATTGTTCCAGGACCTGTGCACTTTTGTTGCTGTTCAGCACCAGCACATCAGAATGTCAGAAACACAGAGCACAAAAAAATAGAACACATTTACATATTTCATTATGTGGAGAGAAGTGAAAATATATTTTAATTCTGTGGGGAGAAAAAATGAAAATCTGTTTTTTTCTACTGCAAATGAATGAAATGAGTGGTGGGGGAGCCACTCATTTCATAAAGAAAATAAAAAAAAATGATTATACTCTTCCTTTTCAACGCAGTCAACTCTGCTCTTTTCTTGGGGGCTCAAAAAGGCCAAATGAGGGAGTTCGAACATGTCTTTTATAAGGGTATCCCTAACTGATCAGCTATTTAGCCAAATCTGTTGACCCTTTTTTCCCTGTTTACATGGGAACAGCCAAGTTTGTTATATATAAAAAAAAAAAAAGTCAATTATGGGATTATGTCAGACCAACATTCCTTCCCAGACAAAAATGCAAAACTTCTTATTGTCCATATTCAGAATTTTGTAACTCTTATTAAAATTCAAGTCATAAACAAGCAGACAATGAAAACAGGACTGCATCATACGCATTCAGTCTGCAAAATGAGCATTTGGTGACACAACATGTACATAATGATTCTTGTTTAGCATTTTATGCAACAAAATTCAGAAAATGTTTTAGTTATGAGGGGGACTGTGAATGGGTGTTTTTACGTCTTCCTTGGGCTGCTCTCTTCTCAATCTCCAGAGACCATCTCAACACATTCCTATCGACTCACATCTGAGAGAGAGTGGAGATCTTGCCTATTGCAGGCCCATTCTTAAGTGTAGATTTTTGCTATACAATGATAGATATTAATGAGGATGCCAGTCAAGCTGAGTATGTTCAAGAACAGTTTTTTGTTGATTAGATGTTGCTTGTAAATTGTTATGTAGCTTGCCCATCCCACATACACAATGCAGTGTGCTAACTCAGCAGTTCTTTCGATATGGATAAACTCTAGTCACCAACTCCTATCTTATTCACATCTTTAAAATTAGTTGGCTTTAGGCAAATATGTTTAAATAGCATTATTGCCCTCTATGGAATGGCGACGTGTACATTAACTTGCAGCAAAAACACCACTGAGGAATTCAGCATCTCAAGAGTCTGACAGGCAGCCCTAACATCATCATTTTTATTGCCGTTGTCAATACATTTATTGTCGGCTGACCTTTAAAACATGGCTAGCTGTTGGGAGTATACTCCAAGAAATGATTCAAAGGAACATAATATGAAAGTAAAGGGATCTTTAATTCCTCACTACTCTCTAGAAGATGAGAGAGCAGCATTAAAGGGAGTTTTAGGTTTCCAGTAAATAAGGATTCTATATACGAATGTATACAAACTAAAGTGTATAAATCAAAGCACAAGTCTAAATGGATACAAGTGCATAAAAACAGCAACAGAGCTGTATAAGAAAACAAAACAAAAACACTACGTTTTTTTACATAGAACAAGTAGTTCAAATTGAGAATGTTATTCATTCAACACAACAGTTTTTCATCCCTTTCTAGCAAGTTTTTTTCCTTGACACATATGCTATTTAAACAGATAAATCAGCAGTTGTTTATTTTGCTGTATAATAACCGGTATCGGTATCCATCTCAGAAACCGAATATCAACTAGGGCTTAAAACACAGAACATGCACAGTAAACAGCCTCCACAAACAACAGTACCTATATGGTGGAAGTAGTTTACACAGGTTAGACATCAGGAAGTACCCCCCCAGCCCCCAGTACATATTTTAATTACGGCCCTGCTTTGAACAACCTCTCTACCTGCTGTTTCTGTGCAAAGCTACCTGAACCTCACGTCATATTAATTTATTTGGAAGACTATTAAACCATTCTAAATTCAAATAAAATAAAAAACAATATAATTAACATTAACTTTGCTTCAATGTGCAAATCAGTTTTCAGTGTCAGCAACAGAACTCGAAAAATTATGATCAACAGGAGAACACACTTCAGGCCTAATAAAGCCACTCTTTTTTATTGTGTTACAGTGTTTGTTAGCCCCAAATGTAAAGAGAAAAATGATGGTAGCAATCCAGTGAATTAAAATTTCCCACCAGATTAACATATGAAGATGAACTGCATATTGTTTTTGGCTAATGGTATGGATATGGATAGACAGAGAGAGAGAGAGAGAGAGAGAGATGTTAACATCTCTTTATAGCTCCCCCTGTTGTTCTCCCCATAACTGCACAGTGAGAGGAATGGAGCCTGTTAAATAGAGTCTTCCCAGTATGATGTGTGATGTCAGTGGCCCTGTTTACACTTCGCATTAAGATCTGATTTTGGTGATCCGATCACAAGTGGACGGCTCTAAGTACGTCTGTTTACACCTGGCTTTAGAATCCATGTCTCGAATGACCACTTGAGATCGGATCTCACTTCCCCGCTCTATATGCAAATAAACACGTAAATAATTTCCAACATGTTACCCCTGTCACTGAATTTCACTTTTGCTTTTTTTTAATTAGAAATAGTGCTTATAACATGTGAGATGTCAGATGAATTTGGTGATCATTGATCGCTGTTTTGGGACATTACGGCACGTTAAGCTGTTTCCTTGCAATGGGCGTCAGTTGAGAGGAAAACGCTTAACATGAGATAATGACCATACCCCTAGGATTTAGATTTTGATTTTTGACAGGAGGAGGCATTTCTAACAGGGTAAATTTGGTCATCATTGATCACAGTTTTGGAACATTAAGCCACATTAAGCTTTTTCACCTTAAACGTTGTTGTTTTTAATCGGCGGGAGGCATCAATGCAATTCCAGTGCCCAGTCTGTCAGAAATTAAAAGAAGAAAACTATATCCCAAACTATATCCATTTTGCCTGTTGTTGTTGTTGTTGTCGCACTTCCATACGGGAATGAGTTCGTATTTCCGCGCAAGTAGAGGACCTCAGTTGAGTAGGCGGTCGTTCAATGTGGTCGAGTTTGCATTCCCATTTACACTGCGATAAGAATGTGGTCACATGCGGTCCAGACCACCTCCGGATGTGGTCTGAGTGATCGGATCTCGATGCGACCTCAATGCGAATTGGATGTATTTATACCTGTACTTTTGAGCGGTCCACTTGTGATCGGATCACCAGAATCGGATCTTAATGCAAGGTGGTACATAATTTATGTTGAATAACAGCTGCTCTTCTACTGTACATGTATACAGGGTTAAAAGTACCATGATCCTTTTAACTGTATTTGAATACATCAATGTTCTCTGTCTTTGTTTTTAGAGTTCAAGTTGGTAATGTGGTATATGATCGGACTCTCTATTACTGTGTTTTTGCAGCTTCTTCAAACAAACATTAATGTTTATTCACATTTGCTTATGTCAAGAAATCAAAGTCAAAACAATTGTT
Source organism: Chanos chanos (assembly GCF_902362185.1). Lineage (NCBI taxonomy): Eukaryota > Metazoa > Chordata > Actinopteri > Gonorynchiformes > Chanidae > Chanos > Chanos chanos. Next base: position 16,918,892 of record NC_044505.1, read on the forward strand.
TGTGCTGTGACATTTGTGAATTTCTACAAATTTAAGATATGTAAAACACTTATCAAGTTTTACAAGGGCTTTCTTTAAATTTCCCATAACACCACAGATTGTTGGATGACGATTAATGTGGATATGAAATACTTATATGAGTTTAATTATAATTATAAATCATCTGATATAGGATTGTGCTGAGTGTATTTTACATGAATTTATGCTGTTTTCTGCATCACTGCTGTAATTCATGTCATTTCTCTCATCCCTATCATCTCAAACTGAGTCCTTTACTGTTTCTACAGTTTTACTCCACCACACAATCAGAGAGAATCATCTGAAGGCTGGAAAAAGAGAGTGAGATCATTCATACTGGATCTGTGTCTACAAGCAGCTCTCTGTCAGAGAGAAACTCTACAGACAACTATAAACACACTACTGTCATATGTAGAGCATGAGGAGCGTGATTTCCTGCTGGATCTGTACTCACATGTGACGGAGTATGAGACTCAAACAGGCAGGAGTGTCCTTCCAGTATTACAGGCAGTTTACCAGTCAGCTCCTGCAGTCTGGAACATAGACCTCTCAGAAGGAATGACTTCACTCTTCTTAGACATATTGAAACTACAAACAGTGAAGAAACCAGTTGTGCTGAAAAGTTGGTCAAATGAAAAGAGTGAAGCAAGGAGTTTCCTTCAGTGTCTCCCTTACATATCACAACTGAGGTTTGGATCATGTCATTCTTCAACAGTTTTCTACTTTTAAGAGCACTGCTTGATACTTTGAGTTTTTGTGTCTGTGTTTGTTCGTCTGTAAATATAATGTGACAGTAATGAAGCACCCCATAATTGTCAACTCATTTGCCTTTTCTCTTCCCTTTCAGGCTAAATACAAATGTATTAACACAAAACAATGGCAGAATATTGGCTGTCCAGTTTCTGCTGAATCTCAGTGTTGCAGCAACAGAGTGTGATGAGGATACAGGAGGGAGTTTCTCTAAACTCTTATCCTCTGTCTGCAGTTACAGTCATTTCCCTTTTCATGAGTTTTATGGTTATTTACATGAACAGAGTGATTTCCTGCTGGATCTGTACTCACATGTGAAGGACTATGAGACTCAAACAGGCAAGAGTGTCCTTCCAGCATTGCAGCCAGTTTACCAGTCAGCTCCTGCAGTCTGGTACATAGACCTCTCAGAGAGAAAGGCCTCCCTCTTCCTAGAAGTGCTTAAACTCCAAATAGAGATGAAACCAGTAAAGCTGAAAAATTGGCCAGGTGAACAGAGTGAAGTGACGAGTTTTCTTCAGTGCTTGCCCTACATCTCAGAAATGAGGTTAGTTATGAATCCACTCTCTAGTTTTGTATGTATGAATACAGTAATGCAAGATCTGGATTATATGTGTTTCTGACTGTGTTTTCTAGCGTGACCATATTCTTCTTCATTTTTAACAAACAACTGTCTGATTGAAGACAAGTGACATTTTAAAATTTTTAAATCAGTTAAATTTTTAATGATTTAATGATTAATGATTTTATGTGTGTTTTGTTGCCCTGTTTGAACAGTGATTCAGGTCATTGCTCTCATTCCAACTTTGATCTCAAACTGAGTCCTTTACTGTTTCTACAGCTTTACTCCACCTCACAATCAGAGAGAATCATCTGAGGAGTGGGAAAAGAGAGTGAGATCATTCATACTGGATCTGTGTCTACAAGCAGATCTCTGTCAGAGAGAAACTCTACAGACAACTATAAATACACTACTGTCATATGTAGAGCATGAGGAATGTGATTTCCTGCTGGATCTGTACTCACATGGAAAGGACTATGAGACTCAAACAGGCAGGAGTGTCCTTCCAGCATTACAGCCAGTTTATCAGTCAGCTCCTGCAGTCTGGAACATAGACCTCTCAAAGAGGAAGACCTCCCTCTTTCTAGAAGTGCTTAAGCTCCAAACAGAGAAGAAACCAGTACAGCTGAGAGGCTGGTCAGATGAACTGAGTGAAGTGAGGAGTTTCCTTCAGTGTATTCAGTATATTTCACAACTTTGGTAATTAAATTTTCCTTTTATTAAATGTATTTTTTTCAGTTTATCTCCTCTTATCCTCAAATGGACTTTTAAGTGATAATGTTGTAAATTCTTCTTTATTTTATGTTCATTTATCATCTCATTTTAAAATCTAAATATCTTGTTATACCAGTTTGCCATGTCTCAGGCACATCAGAAATGATCTTCCTATAATTAGGTTTTATATTTTAACTAAGTTCTTTGGCACTTTGACACTCCTTCACATCCTTAACAATGTCATTTTAAAAATGTAAACTGAACATAAGCAATTTCACGTGTTGGTCAAAACACATATTCCACTTACATGCAAAAGGGAGGTACAGGTCAGATCTGACCCAGTGACTCTGAAAGATTATTTTGACTGTGGCATGATATAAAAAGCTTGTATATTTGTACCAAAAACTATCAGCATGAAGCAGCAGAAATTCCTCTTTCTGGAGTAACAGCAGATACATCAGAAATGATCTTCCTCTAATTAGGACACATCAGAAATGTTTAATGAGACGAGATGTGGTTGATGAGACGTTTTGAACTCTGGTTCCAAGGGTCACAAAGACATAAGCTGCAGAAATTCCTCTTTCTGGAGTCACAGCAGACTTTGTTGACATTTGGTGATAAGCTATTCATGGGTGATACATCTCACAGCTGAGGTTTGCACTGAACGATTTTTTGGATTCACATCCAACATTTTTGCATGAACTTTTAACAAGCAATTAGACTAATGTATGGTTATTTAATGCTTCTCATCTATAATCATCTGCTCTAATCAAATGTGTGTCTGTGTTCTGACAGGTTTGATGTCAACCAAATGACAGAATCTGCTGTCACATTTCTGCTGAATCTCAGTGTTGCAGCAGTAGAGTGGGACACAGATACAGGAGAGAGTTTCTCTAAACTCTTATCATCTATATGCAGCTACAGTCATTTCCCATTTCCTGACTTGTTTCATGATGATGATGATGATGATGAGTATATTAGATACAAACAATGTGATTTTCTGCTGGATCTGTACTCACATGTGAAGGACTATGAGACTCAAACAGGCAGGAGTGTCCTTCCAGCATTACAGCCAGTTTACCAGTCAGCTCCTGCAGCCTGGAACATAGACCTGTCAAAGAGAAAGGCCTCCGTCTTCCTAGAAGTGCTGACACTCCAAACAGAGAAGAAACCAGTAGAGCTGAGAGGCTGGTCAGCTGAAGAGAGTGAAGTGAGGAGTTTCCTTCAGTGTCTTCCCTACATCTCAGAGCTGAGGTAATTACATTTTCAAGTATTAAATGTATTCATTCAGTTTACCACCTCTTATCCTCAAATGGAATTTTAAATGGTAATGTTGTAAATTCTGCTTTATTTTATGTTCATTTATTACCTTATTTTAGAATCTAAATAGTTTTATTTGTCAGTTTGGCATGTCTCAGGCACATCAAAAATGATCTTTCTCTAATAACATTTTATATTTTAACTCAGTTCTTTGGCACTCTGACACTTCTTCACATCCATAACAATATTATTTTAAAAATGTAAACTGAATGTAAGCAATTTCATGTGTTTGTTAAAACACATATTCCACTTACATGCAAAAGGGAGGTACAGGTCAGATCTGACCCAGTGACTCTGAAAGATTATTTTGACTGTGGCATGATATAAAAAGCTTTTATATTCATACCAAAAACATATCAGCATTTGCAACACACACACACACAGCCCAGTCCACAAAGACAAATACACATTGAGAGGTCAGTTTACCCAAGTGCATTATAGCACTAGAAGAAGAACTTTATTGATTACACACACATTAGGAACAGCGAGCAGTGACATTCAACCTCTGCATTTAACACATCTTTTCTGTTCTTCACATCTTCCTTACAAGCTCATTTAAGCAACTGAAGCCATGCATGGGAATGTTGGACCAGGTAGCTTAACTTTTGCATTTAAAAGCACGTATCTGCGCTTCATTTTAATAAAGTGTTTTTGTAGCCTGAGAAAGTAATGTCATCTATAAAAAAACCTAGTAGACTACTGTAATTCATTTCAACGAACAGAATAGATGTAGGCCAGCCTGTCAGGCTGTCACCTGCTTTTGATGTGGGTATTTAGCAACAATAACAGTAACAGGCCTATTATTTTAATGTTCATTCAAACAGAAAGTGCATAGTGCTGCTAATTTTATTTGTGGTTTTCATTGTAAAACTTGATGAAATGATTTCAGTATGTGTATCAGTGCTTTCTGATAATTTTCAACACATTTTAACAATTCCACAATAATACTGATAACGGTGATAATTTCGGTCACTATAATTGTGATATTAAATTTTCATACCGTTTCATCTCCACTGGTTACCTAACATTAACTCTAGATTGGTATAAGTTACGGTAACAAAGGATTCTCTCAACTGCATTTTGAAACAGCATTTTTGTTTGTTTGTTTATGGAAAAACGCTTTGACCAGCAGTTTTCATCAGAAAAAGATGTCATGTGTGAAGACCGGCTAACTTTGTTTAGCTACCAAGCCACGCTAGATACTAACCTTAGTTCAGTCAAGGTATCTTTATTTCACATCAACTAACTAGCTTTGCTTCCTAATGTAACTTAATTCAGTACATGAATATCTATGTAAGTTAGCTTATTTCTTTATTTATAAAATAGGCTACATTAGTTATATCTTCTCTCTATCTGCTATTGCTGCTGTTAACATCCACAAGAATTAGTCTCTAACAAAAAAAAAAGTTTATTCTTCATCTATTCTTTGTTGAGACTTACCTTATCAATAGTAGTATTCAAATATCCAGTAAGCTGTTTGATTAGCTTGGCCATGAGCACCTGTCACACACCAATCACACAAAAGTTCATCCAAACACTGACTCCTGATTGGTGGGTCATTCCTGTTGGCAGCCTACCTTTCTTTTTGAGATCAAGCCACCGCTCCCATTTTTTTTTCTTTTTTTTTTGGAACTTTAGAACTCTCACCGTTGTTTTTACATTCACTGTGATATGTCGCCTAAATGCCTTCTTACGTTCATTCGGCTTAAGGTGCTCCGCAGAAACACTTAGGTGCAGCGCCCAAGCCGTTCTATGCTAGGGAAAACTCTGAGATCACTTTAGTTTAGGAGTGTTTGCATAAACCATTCATTATGAATGTCACTCATGGAATCTGTAGCTATTTTACATGATACTGGGTCATTTCAATTTTTTTTTAGTGCCTGTTAAATCTAGTCTGGTCTACAGACTCTGCTCTGCCAGTATAGATCTTGCTAAATTCTCAATGAGTACACAGTATGTTTACTTAGAAACAGAAACCATTCACACATTCACAAGGTTTTGCAAAATGACTGCTTTGTTTTGCTGTCTGTTCCAAATACTGGAACTTGGTCTGGAGACAGGAGTGTCAATACAGAATTTTGGTGTTTATTGAAGAAAGAATCACTTGATTGAAAAAAAAAAAAAAAGAATTCCAATAAACCATGGAAAACCAAAAGTGAAAAAAAAACAAAATGAAAAACAAAATAATTCTGTTCAAATAGTGATAAGTAAAGGCTGATCTGGCCTCTGTTGGTATAGAGGTCTAAAAACAACAGAAACAATTTAACCCCTCTGTGCTCTGATACACTGGCACTTGAACAACAGACAGGGACACAGACACAGCAGCAAAACAGGGACAAAAGTCACGGAGCTCCCACACACATACGTGTATACTTTGGTGGCTAGCAGCAACCAAGGGGGGGGGGGGGGGGGGGGGGGGGGGGGTGTGGTGACGATAACATAACTAGTATATAAATATATATGGTAAGGTCAAATAAATGAACCGCCTGAGATTTACATGGATTTATTTTACAATTAAGCAGAGAAGCTAACTAGGCTTGATGATTGTTACAGTGCACTCCAGTGTAATGTATCAGCTATATTTACAAAAAAGTGTGCATATATGTGTGTGTGTGTGTGTGTATATATATATATGTATATATATATACATACACACACACACACACACACACATATATATATATAAAGATAGAAATAGAAAACAAATGTAAAATTAGTCAGAGTGGAATAGAAGTGAAAGCAAAACAAGGATGTTTATGCTGAATGCCATGAGCAGCAAGTATATTGTGGAGGTATCACCACGGTAGGGTACTGGATACACTTAGAGGTGTTTTCACTGGAGTAATGGTGGCTGAACAGGCATTCAGTGGTGTCTCTCAGGCTACCGCAGAAAATGGAAATCGTATGGCTTTTATTGACTTTAATTTAACAGGCTGTAAATGCATTTTGGTCTCATGACCAGAAAATCAACAAATTCTTTAGTTGCACTGTTTCTTTTAGCTATGATTGAACTTGAGTTTTGTGCTCTGTTTCCTTCACGTGTTTGTTGAGTGAAACCAGATGGGTCACCATCACCATGTCTGTCATTACTGACTGACCAATCAATGGACAGACCCATCACAATTAAACAGGAAACCCACTCTCCAGGAATTAGGTAACATGGTTAATCTGGCATTCTGCGGTCATGATTGAAATCTGCCCACTTTATAGAGTAAACTGAATGTTTTGTACTGAGGAAATTCTGCTGTTTACAATAAGTCTTCATAATTCTTCATTTATGAATGGTTATTTATTTCAGTGTGATTTGTGGAGAAACTGTCTGTTTTACAATGGACATTTCATCACTGAACTCTTTCCTTTCAACTTAGAATTAAACGTGATAGGATCGTGTCACCTGCCCCTTCACGTGGGTCCGCGAAAAGTGACCGGTCAATGGACCAGTCACTCAGTGAAAGGTGAGGTCAAAGATGTGATGCCCCGTTCTAATATGCAAAGAGCTGTAGAGTCAGCAGTTCGTTTACATGGTGTCTAACACAGTGCTCATTTGTAACCAATCGGTTTTTGTTGATCTTTTTCAGTGATGAACCACAGAAGATTCCATCACCAAGTCTGTCACTGCCGAGTGACTGGTCAATAGACTTACCCGTCACATTCACAAATAAAATATGCTCTCTGTTAACTAGGTAAGAGTGCATGGGGTCACTTTTAAATGGCTATTTAATGATATAACCTACAGAACATTCTGCAATGGTCCAAATTGTGATATGTTACTTCTTCATTCATTTTTCTGCTATTTTCTGTGTTTGTTAAAAGCCTATTATCTGTTTTGATTCTGACATCCTACAGATGTTTTTCATGTCTTTTATCAAAGGGCAACCAATCAATGACAGTGGAGGCCCGTGACCATAAATACTAGTGGGACAGATGCTGGCTCCAGCTCCTGAATCGCTAGCCATACCCACCTTTCATACTGTTGTTTTAATAATTAAATATATTACATACTTAACATATTAATCAAGTATAATAATTACTATATTAGAGAATAGACAGTACATGCCTGTAAACAGTGTTGGGGTAACGAGATACAAAGTAACGTGTTACTGTAATTATATTAATTATATTACCTCCGTAACAAAGTAAAATAAAGCATTAGACTTCAGTAATTTCAGTAACCACATTACAGTTACTGGATTATTAAAATGCCCTTTTCTGTGTTACACACGCCTTTTCAAAAGAATGTTTTTCGTGCTGAATATTTAAATTTAACTTATAAATGGGACAGTTCCGGTCCTGCGTGCTAATTGGTCAATACAGTGTTCCAGTGATGTTAAAATACAAGATTATAGAAGCAGCTGTGACGTGATAGACACCTGTTCCCTTAATTTTGTAATTATGACTACCCACTGTCACTAAGGAGAGATTGGGTCCTTGAGATTGGGTCCCAGATCCCAAATCCCAAATTAAACAGTTTAGATCTCTTTAAAAATATTAACTGAATGTCTACAAAAGCATAAATATCAAAATTTAAAGCACAATATGAAACACAGTAGCCTCTCTCAATCTCATTCTTTCAGAACTGCACTTTATTTAATTTATGTTTCAGTGGAACTTAACAATCATATGTAAAACACATTTGAATTTTAGAAAATAACCAAAACAATGATTAGTTTCAGTGGTCAGTATATGACAATCACACTGACCATGTTCAGTGGTAACAAAAGTGCTTTACACTTGTATTCTAAATTCAGTTTAATCAACACACACAGATGTGATTTCTTTTCAATGCAAGACAAATGCCAACATGCACACATAGAAAATGCCCCAAACCTGGGGTATCCCCACTTCCTATTTAGAGCTCTGATTTACATCAGATAGTCTCTGATACAGGTCTGTTATGTGGCTGTTAGAGGTATCAAACAAGAGTTACTATAGCTGCACACTGCCAAAAAGGATAAAATGGTCTATGTGTTAGCTTTGTTAGCTAATTAACCACCTGTTTAGTTACATGTTAATGACAGAAACACCATAATGTTTATAGTCCCCTGGTTCATTGTTGTTTTGTGAACAGGTTACTGTAGTCACAGTCCAGATCAGTCCTAAAACACATTTCTAGAAAACTTGTCTTGTTCCAGATTTTCAGTTGTGGAGTGATGGCTAACTCCATGTTTATACATTCCCTCTCTCTGGGATTGTCCAACACTGGTAGTTATTTTGTTGTAGTTGTCCAGTTTTGAGCTTACGCTCCTTTTTTTTATGTATGTATATGTATGTGTGTACTACAAATACATCCCAGTACATAAACATTTTTGTACATACACACAAATATAAGCTTGAGTGCCATTTATAATCTTTTCTATATGTCACTTCTATACCAACAGGAATAGTGCTAGTTTAAAATGATCAGTTTTGCTATTTTTCTTGATTACTGCCACCTGTAGTCCTGGAGTGATACAGTTTAGCACAGTTTGAAAATGAACCCTCCAGTATTGAGTTATGCATCCAATCAACTGCTGTGTGTTGTTAATCATTTTCATTTAGTGTTGTTACCACCCTTATTGCCAGAGTGAAAAGGTTATTTTAAATATTTGTTGTGGTTATGTTTAAGTATGAGCCAGTTAAAAGTCCCACTGAAAAAGTCTTCATTTTCTGGGAACCTCTAAACATTGATACTTGTATGTGATTATATCCTATTTGGATACCATGTCTGAATTTATATTTGAAAAAAACATTTCAGGATGCTGAATGACATTTAAATCAGTTAAACTGTAATTGAGAATGATCTGATAAAGTTTCATCATCAGTGTATTTTATGTTAATTCTGTTATTTTCTGTGTCAACTCTGTAATTCATGTCATTTCTCTCATCCCTCTCATCTCAAACTGAGTCTTTTACTGTTTCTACAGTTTTACTCCACCACACAATCAGAGAGAATCACCTGAGGAGTGGGAAAAGAGAGTGAGATCATTCATACTGGATCTGTGTCTACAAGCAGCTCTCTGTCAGAGAGAAACTCTACAGACAACTATAAAAACACTACTGTCATATACAGAGTATGAGGAATGTGGTTTCCTGCTGGATCTGTGCTCACATGGAAAGGACTACGAGACTCAAACAGGCAGGAGTGTCCTTCCAGCATTACAGCCAGTTTACCAGTCAGCTCCTGCAGTCTGGAACATAGACTTCTCAAAGAGAAAGGCCTCCGTCTTCCTAGAAGTGCTTAAACTCCAAACAGAGAAGAAACCAGTAGAGCTGAGAGGCTGGTCAGCTGAAGAGAGTGAAGTGAGAAGTTTCCTTCAGTGTCTTCAGTATATCTCAGAACTGAGGTAATTACATTTTGTTATTAATTGTATTCATTCAGTTTCCCGCCTCTCAACCTCCTATGGAATTTGGTATGGAATATGGCTATACTGTAAACTCTAATTAATCTAATCTTCTCTTTTTTCTCATTTATCTTATTTTAGAATCTATATTTTTTATAAACATAGATATTTTACAGTTTACCATGTCTCTTTGCCATGTTTCTTACCAGGCACATCAGAAATGATCTGTTTACTTTTTTTCATGTACCTACTTTTTCCCCTGTAGGATGTTCAGGGCAAATTTGGCCTGTGTTTACTTTAACATCACTGCAATATTTTAACTCAGTTTTTTGGCCAGAGCTGAACTGTAGGATAGCATGGGGTCTGGCATTTGATCTTCTTTGGAAACAGGGGTGCTGCTCTCCTTTTGGGGGGTGTCTCTGCTTAGAGGGAGGAGACACTCCTTGGAATTTGGGAAGTGTCATTCTGAGCTCAATTCAAATAATTTTACATAACAGTTAAAATTATATTAGCCTACTTTATGTTTTTAGGGGACATCAAATACGATTGCTCTATCATTGCGAACAGCTTAAGTTTACTGACGGCTTGAGAATCAACTGTTGATCAACTGGCCAGTGGTTATTTAAAAGCTCTTTAGCACATTTACAGCTATATCATTCATTACAGGTTCAATATGCGCAATTATTACATTGTGTTGTATAGGTTAGTTTAGTTTTCTTTTGTTCAATATAGTTGTATAGGTGAGTGAGTGAAGGAATGGTCTGAATTCCATTCTCATGGGAAACTAACTTCCGAGATGAACTGGTCTTCACTGGGACTTATCGTGATCAATCGACCAAATGGTATGGGGGTCACTGTGCAAAAGTGTCAAGCCTGGTGTCTGTCAGGCGATAAGGCATTTTTGCTTTGGTGTGAATTGGTCCTGAATGCAGGGAGGCTTGGGACATAAAAAGGGTCAGAGAATCAGAGGGTGAGGAAGAGAGGGTCAGAGAGTGAGAGAGGGAGAGAGAGAGAGAGAGAGAGAGAGAAACAGGGAGACATGGACAGAGTATGTGCAATGTTTAATCTCAGAATTAGTGAAACATTTATTAGTCCACTTATTGCAATGTAGAAAGTCTCTCATCCAGTTACCGCCCAGCAGGTCAGTTTACCCAAAGACAAAAGCAGAAATTATCCTAAACTTCATCTTCAGATCACCTTTAAATTTTAGTGTTTCCATAAACCTTTCATTATCATGGTGGCATGTGAGTTCTACATATTACTGTATGAAAGGGCCTAAGAGATGAACGTGGACTTGAGAGAGAAGATGTGTGTCAGGGTTCCTGCGTGACCTGCTCTCTATTGTGCCCCTGCTGGTCAGGTCTGGTGACAGCTGTCATTTGTTTTTGGTTTTGTCATGTGCTTTTGTTTATTTTGGTCTTCCATGTGCCCTGGCCCCGCCCCTCACTGATTGTGCTCACCTGTGTCTCGTTGAAGTAGTAATTAGTCTGTCTATTTAAACCCTGCCTGTTCTACCCTTTGTTTGTCAGTTCGTACCGCCTTCCACAGTGTGTCGTCCTAGCCTTTTGTTATCCTGATTGTCTTCTGTTCTTGACCTCTGCCTGTTTTTTTGACTTTTTGCCTGTTGGATTTTGCCTCTTCTGCCTGCCTGCCTGCCTTGCCCTGTACCTGCTTTTGAACATTTGCCTGTCTCTGGATTTTGCCTTTGTCTGCCGTTTTGGATTGTTTGCCTCCCTCTGACTGCTCTGTGGTACGACCTCTGCTTGTTTTTTTGGATTCCGCTTTCTGCCTAGTGTATTGAAAGACTTCTGCCTGGCACAATAAACATTTTATTTATTCATCAGTGAGTCTGCAACTGAGTCCCCTGTTTTCCCTGACAACACGAACTGACCATAATGGACTCAGCAGACTCCAGCCAGCTTCGAGAGGCTCTCTCTCGACAGGGTGCACTGTTGGGAAGACATGAGGGCCATTTTGCCAATGTTAACCAAACAATGGAGGCCTTCTCTGCCACCCTGACCAGTATCACTTCCCAGTTACAACAGATCCAGCTGGCACTGAAACCTAGCCATTCACCACCAGTAACGTCATCTGCCCCCCAGCAAACCCCTCCAGCTCAGCTGGCCCGAGAGCCCCGTCTGCCACCACCTGAGTCATACAACGGCGAACCAGGAACCTGCAGGTCCTTCCTCTCTCAGTGCTCTCTGGTTTTCGAGCTCCAGCCCACCACCTTCCCCACTGATCGAGCCCATATTGCATATATCATCACTTTGCTGTCTGGTCGAGCAAGGGAGTGGGGAACGGCAGTGTGGGAGACTCAGGCTCCATTCTGTGACAGCTACCAGGCATTTTGTGATGAGATGAGGAGGGTCTTTGATCGTTCCCAGCATGGGAGAGAGGCCGCCAGAGAATTGCTGAGAATCCGGCAGGGAGTCCGCTCAGTTTCAGATTATGCTATCCAGTTCCGCACTCTTGCCACCACGACCGACTGGAATACAGAGGCCCAATATGATGCCTTTCTGAACGGTTTGTCCGAGGCCATTAAGGACGAGCTAGCCACCTGTGAGCTACCAACTGGCTTTCAGCATCTGATAGATTTGGCCATACGAATCGACAACCGCATGAAGCTACGTCGTCAGGAGTGGATTACTGAAGGAGCACGGGGTCCCTCCAGGTTTCATATGTTCACTCGCCAGCCTGAATCAGGGTCATCTTCGCCAAGTCATCCGTCACCATCGACTGTCACCCCAGAACCCATGCAGGTCGACCATGCCCGTCTGTCCGTCTCAGAGAGACAAAGGAGGATCAGCACCAATTCCTGCTTGTACTGTGGCCAGCCCGGCCACTTTGTGTCCACCTGTCCAGTAAAAGCTAAACGCTCACCTTTGAACACGGGACTACAGGTGAGCAATACTCCGCTTTCTCGGCCCTCTACCACACGTACTCTCTTACCAGCTTACCTTGTCACTGACGGCCATAGACACATTATTTCAGTACTCATCGACTCTGGGGCAGAGGGGAACTTTATGAATGCAGGTCTGGCCGCCCAACTTGGCATCCCTTCCACTCCGCTGCAGTTCCCTGTGGAGGCCAACGCACTAACGGGAGTAAGGCTTGCTCGGATCACTCACACAACAGCTCCGGTGAGGCTTCTCATCTCTGGCAATCACTGGGAGAACATTGTATTTCATTTGATTGATTCACCCCAGGCATCTGTTGTTTTAGGCCATCCCTGGCTAGCTCAGCACAATCCCCACATTGACTGGTCCCACAATAAGGTTTTAGAATGGAGCTCCTTCTGTTCGAATCACTGCCTCCGTGCTGCTCAGGCTCCTTCAACCCCGGTTCCCTCGTCTCCAGAAGAGCACCCTGACCTGTCCTCAGTTCCCCCTGAATATCGGGATCTCAGCATGGTATTTAGCAAAGCACGAGCCACTTCTCTGCCGCCTCACCGTCCATATGATTGCGTCATAGAGCTCCTTCCAGGGACTTCACCACCCAGAGGCCGCTTGTACTCCCTGTCGCCACCAGAGACGGAAGCCATGAACAGGTACATACAGGACTCCCTAGCAGCTGGCATAATTCGCCCTTCTTCTTCCCCAGCTGGGGCGGGGTTCTTCTTTGTCGGCAAGAAGGATGGGTCTCTCCGTCCCTGCATTGATTACAGAGGCCTCAATGAGATCACTGTGAAGAACCGCTACCCCTGATGTCATCCGCTCTTGAGCTGCTGCAAGGTGCCACAGTCTTCTCCAAGCTTGATCTCCGTAACGCCTACCATTTAGTCCGCATAAGGGAGGGAGATGAGTGGAAGACTGCCTTCAATACACCATCAGGCCACTATGAGTATTTGGTTATGCCATTTGGTCTCACTAATGCCCCTGCCGTCTTCCAATCCTTTGTTAATGACATCCTTAGAGATATGCTAAATCTGTTTGTCTTTGTCTACCTGGATGACATCTTAATATTTTCCATATCACTCCCTGAACACATCCAACATGTCCGACGGGTGCTCCAGCGTCTCTTGGAGAATCAGTTATTTGTGAAGGCGGAGAAGTGCGAATTCCACAAGAGCACCATCTCGTTCCTGGGCTATGTGATCACGGCAGGAGGGATTCAAATGGATCAGCAAAAGATAAAGGCGGTAGAGAATTGGCCCCAGCCCACTTCCCGTCGCGACTTGCAACGGTTCTTAGGGTTTGCCAATTTTTATCGCCGCTTCATTCGCAATTTCAGTACCCTGGCAGCCCCCCTCACCTCCCTGACTTCATCCAAACTGAGATTTTGTTGGAGCCCAACTGCCGAGAGGGCATTCTCTGAGTTGAAGAGGCGGTTCACCTCGGCTCCCATCCTCATCCAGCCTGATCCTGCCTGCCAATTCATTGTTGAGACTGACGCATCTGACGTGGGAGTGGGTGCCGTTTTGTCTCAGTTTTCTGCTGTGGATGGTAAGCTACACCCCTGTGCCTTCTACTCCCACAGATTAACCCCCACGGAAAGTAATTATGACATCGGAGACCGGGAGTTACTGGCTGTCAAACTTGCTCTGGAGGAATGGAGGCACTGGCTCGAGGGGGCGAGTTCTCCTTTCTTGGTTTGGACTGATCATAAGAACCTTGAATATATCAGGTCTGCAAGACGTCTCAATTCCCGTCAGGCCCGCTGGTCTCTCTTTTTTGCTCGGTTTAACTTTACCCTGTCTTATCGCCCTGGTTCCAAGAACAGCAAACCAGATGCCCTCTCTCGTCAGTTTCAGGCATCTGAGGAGACCCCGGAGGTCACTACAATTCTCCCCAAGCGATGTCTGGTCGCAGCTGCTCGATGGGATATCAAGTCGGTGGTCCGATCTGCACAGCAGGGTGAGTCTGGACCCAGCTCTTGTCCTCCTAACCTTTCGTATGTTCCTCAATCTGTCCGCTCCCAGGTTCTCCAGTGGGGACACTCATCAAGACTCTCCTGTCATCCTGGGATCCGACGTACGGCTGCCTTCATCAGTCGGATGTTCTGGTGGCCTTCCATGAGGGACGATGTTCATAGCTTTGTCTCAGCCTGCCCAGTCTGCGCCCAAAACAAGTCCTCCAACCGACCCCCTTCGGGCCTACTACAGCCTCTGACAGTTCCCAAGAGACCCTGGTCCCACATAGCACTGGACTTTGTGACTGGATTGCCTCAATCTAATGGTAACACCACCATATTAACTATCGTGGACCGTTTTTCTAAATCTGTGCATCTGGTCCCTCTTCCCAAGCTACCCTCTGCTAAGGAGACTGCCCTCCTCCTCATTCATCATGTTTTCAGGCTTCATGGTTTACCCACGGAAGTAGTGTCGGACAGAGGACCACAGTTCACCTCTCACTTCTGGAAGGCTTTTTGTAAGTTGCTTGGAGCAAAGGTCAATCTCTCCTCTGGTTTTCACCCACAGACTAATGGCCAGACTGAACGGGCCAACCAACAACTGGAAGTGATGCTCCGCTGCCTGTCCTCCCAAGAACCCTCTTCCTGGAGCCAACAACTTCCCTGGGTTGAATATGCTATTAACTCCCTACCCTCTTCCTCCTCTGGTCTGTCCCCTTTTCAGTGTTGCCTGGGCTATCAGCCCCCTCTGTTCCCTGCCCAGGAGGAGGAGGTCGGAGTCCCTTCAGCACAAGCATTCATCCGGAGATGTCTACGGACCTGGAGGTGCGCTCGGAGGGCCCTGCTTCGTTCCACAGCCAGGATAAAACTACATGCTGATCGTCATCGCAGCACGGCTCCACGCTATCGGCAAGGTCAGCGCGTGTGGCTTTCCGCCCGCGACATTCCCCTGAGGGTGGATTCCCACAAGTTGGCCCCTCGTTTCATTGGTCCCTTCCCCATCGCCAAGGTGATCAGTCCTGTCGCTGTGAGGCTGAGACTGCCCTCCACTCTCCGTCGTATCCACCCCACATTTCATGTCTCACAAGTTAAGCCCTTCATCCGCAGCCCCCTCTGCCCTGTCCCCAAGCCACCTCCTCCCCCCCGCCTCATTGATGGCTCAGAGGCCTTCACGGTGCGCCGTTTATTGGATGTGCGGCGCCGGGGTCGCGGACTTCAATACCTCGTGGACTGGGAGGGCTATGGTCCTGAAGAGAGGTGTTGGGTCCCAGCTCGGGACATCCTTGACCCCACACTCATCCAGGAGTTCCACCGTCTCCATCCCACACCACCAGTTGGGACGCCAGGAGGCGCCCGTAGGAGGGGGGGGTACTGTCAGGGTTCCTGCGTGACCTGCTCTCTATTGTGCCCCTGCTGGTCAGGTCTGGTGACAGCTGTCATTTGTTTTTGGTTTTGTCATGTGCTTTTGTTTATTTTGGTCTTCCATGTGCCCTGGCCCCGCCCCTCACTGATTGTGCTCACCTGTGTCTCGTTGAAGTAGTAATTAGTCTGTCTATTTAAACCCTGCCTGTTCTACCCTTTGTTTGTCAGTTCGTACCGCCTTCCACAGTGTGTCGTCCTAGCCTTTTGTTATCCTGATTGTCTTCTGTTCTTGACCTCTGCCTGTTTTTTTGACTTTTTGCCTGTTGGATTTTGCCTCTTCCGCCTGCCTGCCTGCCTTGCCCTGTACCTGCTTTTGAACATTTGCCTGTCTCTGGATTTTGCCTTTGTCTGCCGTTTTGGATTGTTTGCCTCCCTCTGACTGCTCTGTGGTACGACCTCTGCTTGTTTTTTGGATTCCGCTTTCTGCCTAGTGTATTGAAAGACTTCTGCCTGACACAAACATTTTATTTATTCATCAGTGAGTCTGCAACTGAGTCCCCTGTTTTCCCTGACAATGTGGGTGGTCAGTGGTTGTACAATGTGTATTCCCCCAGCAGTGGTCTCTTAATAAGATTATGCAGAATATATCTCTTGTTTTTGGCTCTTCTTTTATTTGTTTTTGGGGGGATGTTTTGTAGTTATGCTTTCCTAGCTGCTTTTAGATAAATAGTTAATGCTATTGCTTCTCCACAGTGTCATTATACCTGACTCCTAGGTAAAGGGAGGATGTAAAATGTACTGTACCTTGTCCTAAAGGCCAATTATTTCAGTCATCAATGTTTCCACACAGAACGAGGCCAATCAATGCTGACATTTTTTCTACTGAAGCTTAGTACAGTTATGCCATTACTGATTTGAGAGAGTAAAGCATAGTTCTCTTTTGGGTCTCTGTGTTACAGGTTGGATTACTTTGATGATGTTCCCAAACAATTACAACCATTAGCAGGTCTCTTCTATAAAGCAGCAGAGTGTGAGAGACAGACAGGAGAGAAGACCCTGGAGCTGTTAACATCAGTGTGTAGTTACAACTCTTTTCCCTTTAGTCGCACTGATGACGGTGAACAGAGTGATTTTCTGCTGGATCTGTACTCACATGTGAAGGACTATGAGACTCAAACAGGCAGGAGTGTCCTTCCAGCATTACAGTCAGTTTACCAGTCAGCTCCTGCAGTCTGGAACATAGACCTGTCAAAGAGAAAGACCTCCATCTTCCTAGAAGTGCTGAAAGTCCAAACAGAGAAGAAACCAGTAGAGCTGAGAGGCTGGTCAGATGAAGAGAGTGAAGTGAGAAGTTTATTTCAGTGTCTGCCCTACATCTCAGAGCTGAGGTAATTACATTTTCTATGTTATTTATTTTAGTAATTCAGTTCAGTGCCTTTCGACCTTCAATGGCATTTTAAAATGGTAATAAAGTAAATTCTAATTTTCTTTCGTGCTTTTTTATTATCTTATTCATTATCAATTTGTTTATTTCTTTTATCAGAAATTGGCTTTCTCTATGTGTTTCTTCATATAAATAATTCTTCATGTAGGATGTTAAAGGCAGATTTTGTCTGTTTTCAGTTTAACATCAATGAAACATTTCAACTCCGCTGTTTGGCACTTTACACCTTTTGACATCCTGAATAATTTCATTTTAAAAGTGTGAAGTACAAGTAATTCCATTTGTTTGTATAAACAGACCATACACTTACATACAAAAGGGAGGTTCAGGTCAATTTTTACACAGTGACTCTGAAAGATGGATGTGAATGTAGCATGATGCAGCCAGTGTGTACATTTGCAGTGAAAACGTGTGAGCATTTACACTGACAAACACATACACACACCCTGCCTAGTCCTCTACACACATCTAGGGGTCAGTTTCGAACTCCATCTTCAGGTCACTTTTAGGAGTTTTTCCATAAACCAATCATCATGACTGTTATACGTGGAATCTGTAATTATGTTACATGTTACTTGGCCAACTAATTAAGTTTTAAGTGCCTCTTAAATCTTGTCTGGTCTGGAGTCTCTGCTCTGCCCTGCCCATATAGATAGTGCTAAATCCTCAATGAGTATATGTTTATTTAGACGAAGAAATTAGCCAAAGATTGACAGGATTTTTCAAAATGACAGTTATTTTATGTTGAATGTTCCAAATACTACAACTGTTTTTGAAAGATTAATAAACAGTATTGAATGTATCACAGACATACAAATGGGAGACAGTGGCCATGAAGAGTAACAGAGGATTGTAATTTGTGAAGGATGACCTTGCGTCATGGAATAAAAGGCAGGACAGCTGCTGTGCGATGCCAAACACTGTAGATTTTATTTGTTTCCGACAGTGATTCTCCCAGTGATGAGGGTCCCAACCAGCCAGTAACAGGTGCCACCAAACCAAAAACAATAAACAAAACTAGTTCCCTCAAAAATGAAAATAATAATAATAATGATGATGATGAATGGGGGGAAAAAAGTATTCTCTATTTACAAGTGTCAACAACTTTTTTTTCAAGGTCTATATTCAACAGCTCAATTACAGTGTTCCTCTAGCTCTCCTCACATCTCACTCCCTCCTTGTGTGAACTGCCCTGGGGTTTTTAAGCTGGGGGAAGAAACCATTTCTAATTGAGGGAAAAATAAATAAATAAATACCTTTAGACACACAAAAAGAAAGAAAGAAAAAGAAACATATGGACACAATCACTTACAATTACTTAAAATTATAATAATTTACATCAATAATTCATACCAGATATACTCAATTAGAAATGTACTCACTGATATTTTAAAATGCAGAGTTCCGTGATTTTAGATCAATTTAAAATCCCCCCATATTTCCCAAAACTGCGACAGTCCACGGGAATGACATCATTTCCTTAAAACTACAAATATCCCCGCAACCCTGCAGTCGGGTCTTTCTCCTGTGACTACCAATGGCAGCATCTACACCGTAAGTATTTGACCAGAATACATTATTGCTAAGTGTGAAATGATAACATTCGACTAAATTTCCTAACTGTCTAGTTGGCCACCCTAAACGTTAGAAAAGCGATGATTGTGGTGGTATTTTCCGGTGCAGATGCCGCCATTGCAGTTCCGGTTTTGCTACCGCTTGCCGGTAAGCTACAGGGGTGCACAATTAAATGTTCGCCTATTCCTTTTTAGTTGGAACGGGTCGTAGCTCCGTTACATAATTCATCAGGACTTTCACTGGTAATAACAAACAAATATCACTTACAGGTTTTCCCTCATCTGGCCAGGTGTTTGTTGGTTTGGATTAATATTAGAGCATCTCACTTTATGTCATAGACCACAACATGTCATTTTTTCTGGGTTTCATGTTACATAGCTGCCTGAAATATATGCATTATGCACTTGGCATCAGGAAAATTCTGTGGTTGCTTGTTTTCAGAAATTAAAACTGGAATCAAAGATGTTCACACTCCTTACTTTATTACCCTAACGTTCAGGACAACAGCCATTGGGAAAACAAAGAACAATGACACTTCAGTGAGCTTTGAAGGCTCCTTCTTTTGAGATAGCCTCATATCCTTCTTACCACATGCTTTTGACCCCGAGAACAACTAAAACCAGTTTGCTCCGGTTATTTTGCAAGACATTATATCCTCATGACTGCCTGCATTTGCACTTTTGACATTATCATCCTCATGACTGCATGCAGTCGCGCTTTCTTTGACCCTGTCATTCTCATGATTGCCTTCTTTCACACCGAGTTCACCTTTTCACTCGGTGAACAAATCATACAGCACAGACAGTGGAAAATGTCTAAAAGTTATGTTCATCAAAGATATAGGCCTTTGATTGCATTTTCGACACATTTGAGCACATTACTGAACGCATTTGCGAGCTAGAATCATCTTCTTTAAATTCAAAACCCACATATCAAATCTTTGAGGGCACTCTTTGAAATATGTTGTGAAAAAAATAAAAGTAAATGACACAGTTTCATGGTTTGGGAAGCAACCTGCTGTTTACTGAGCTTTGTTTGTGTAGTACAAAGTGCCCAAATGATGCCATCATGTCTTTTTGCATTTTTCAAAATATTTCATACAGTTGCAATCAGAAATATTCAACCCCCTCACCTGAATAGACATTATAGTGATGTTAACCCAGGTTAATGAAAATATATGACAAAAAGCCTTATCAAACAACAAAAAAAATATTTACTGATACATATGAGTTATTTTGAGAACATAAATTGACTTACCTTTGAGTTCAAATGA
Source organism: Chanos chanos (assembly GCF_902362185.1). Taxonomy (NCBI): domain Eukaryota; kingdom Metazoa; phylum Chordata; class Actinopteri; order Gonorynchiformes; family Chanidae; genus Chanos; species Chanos chanos. The sequence continues at coordinate 16,939,081 of NC_044505.1, forward strand.
AAAATATGACATTTTTCACAAATATGCATGTACACAATTATTCAACCCCCAGCTTCAGCACTTTGTGGTTCATCCTTTAGCTTTTATAACCTCTAATAGATGTTTTCAGAGAATGCTGACAAGCTTCTTACACCTTACTATTGGAATTTTTGGCCATTCTTCACATGCAAAAGCCTATAGCTCATTGATGTTTGACGGCTTCTGTTCTGCATTTACCCTCTTTAAATCCAAGCAAAGATTTTCAGTGGGATTTAACTCCAGGGACTGAGAGGGCCACTCCTGGACATTCCAGGATCTATTTCTCAACCATGCTGTGGTTCACTTGGAAGTGTGCTTGGGATCACTGTTATGCTGGAGAGTCAAATGATCACCAAGGTTCAATTTCCCAACAGAAGGCATCATGCTCCTCTTTAAAATGGCCTGGTATGTTTGGGAATTCATGATGCCAGTTACACGGTCAAGATTACAGTACTGCTGGTCCGTGCATCCAAACAGTTCCAGTTTAATTTCATCAGTCCATAGAACTGTCTCCCAAAAGTCTGGAGTTCTATCCGAATTCCACCTGGTATTCTAGTTGACCTTTGATGTTCCTCGTGGTCAAGAGTGGAGTGTGTCTTGGAGTCCAGCCATGATGTCCTTGTTTATTCAATATTGACATGATGTGCAAATGAGTGATAAACCAGTCATGCAAATGTCACCATCCAAATTTTTTTTGTGCAGGTGCCCCCTGCCACCCCCATCAAGATGCTGCCCTGGGCAGCTGCCCATGTTGCCCATACCTAAATCCACCACTGAATACAAAGGCATAATTTTAATGTTCTGACAATTTTTGATGCAAGGGTACTCATCACTGGTCCTTGGATCCGGATATCCTGGCCTAAAGGACACTGATTTGAGTCATCAGTATTTTCACACTGGACAAAGCCAATTATATTAATGTTTCTTTTCTCTTGAATCCCATTAAACTTATTCCATTCGTGATCTGAGCATAATAAATAATTCCCTTTGTCTTTGTGTTACAGGTTGGATTACTATGGTGATGTTTCCAAACAATCACAGCTATTTGCAGGTGTCTTCTATAAAGCAGCAGAGATAAAGGAACAGACAGGAGAGAAGACCCTGGAGCTGTTAACATCATTGTGCAGATACAGCTCTTTTCCTTTTAGTGTTACGGACAGCTCTAAACAGAGTGATTTCCTGCTGGATCTGTACTTACATGTAAAGGACTATGAGACTCAAACAGGCAGGAGTGTCCTTCCAGCATTACAGCCAGTTTACCAGTCAGCTCCTGAAGTCTGGAACATAGACCTGTCAGAGAGAAAGGTCTTCCTCTTCCTAGAAGTGCTGAAACTCCAAACAGAGAAGAAACCAGTAGAGCTGAGAGACTGGTCAGATGAAGAGAGTGAAGTGAGGAGTTTCCTTCAGTGTCTGCCCTACATCTCAAAGATGAGGTAGGATATTATTACTATTTTTTTTTCAAAGGACTTTTTTTAATTCCCTTAATGTATGAGTGTACTGTACATATGTACCCATACATACAGATATTTAGTACATCCACAATGTGGAGTACCATTCCCAATCTTTTCTATGTGTCACTTCTACACCAACAGACAGTGCCACAAAATGCCTCCAGTTTAAAATAGCCATTTTTACTCTCTTGTATTCTGAGCAGGTAAGAAGTACAAGTTGTTTGATTACTGTCCCCTGCAGTCCTGGAGTGGTACAGTTTAGCACAGTTTGAAAATGAGTCCTCTAGTATTGAGTTATGCATGTGCAACCCCAGCCAGTAACGAAGGATCTGTTTTACTGACTTTATACCTTAGACTACCCCATCTTTGGCCTTTCACCCAAAGATATACTTTGACACAGTAAGTTTCTACACACTGGTGTTACAACGAAAAGGGTTTCAGACGGGATTCAGAATCAAAAATGTAGCTTTTATTGAATGCGAAACACAGCTGACAACCGAGGTCTAAAATAAATAAAATAAAACTGAATAAAATAAAACTGATATTGTTAATCATTTTCATTTAGTGTTGTTACCACCCTTATTGCCAGAGTGAAAAGGTTAATTTAAATATTTGTTGTGGTTATGTTTAAGTATGAGCCAGTTAAAAGTCCCACTGAAAAAGTCTTCATTTTCTGGGAACCTCTAAACATTGATACTTGTATGTGATTATATCCTATTTGGATGCCACGTCTGAATTTATATTTGAAAAAAACATTTCAGGATGCTGAATGAAAGTTTTGTGAATGACATTTAAATCAGTTAAACTGTAATTGAAAATGATCTGATAAAGGTTCATCACCAGTGTATTTTATGTTAATTCTGTTATTTTCTGTGTCAACTCTGTAATTCCGGTCATTTCTCTCATCCCTCTCATCTCAAACTGAGTCTTTTACTGTTTCAACAGTTTTACTCCACCACACAATCAGAGAGTGAGATCATTCATACTGGATCTGTGTCTACAAGCAGCTCTCTGTCAGAGGGAAACTCTACAGACAACTCTGAGCACATTACTGTCATATGTGGATTATGAGAAATGGGATTTTTTGCTGAGGTTTGTACTGAACTAAATAATTTTATATCCAATCCTACTTTTAGGCACCTTTCAAAATAACAAGTCTTCTTTCAAATAAATGTTGAGGTTTGATGTAGTTTGACTTTTGTTTGATTATTTGAATATGTCTCATCTGTATTAAGGTGCTCTAAACAAATCAGTTCTGTGTCTGTGTTCTTCCAGATTTGATAAATCGATGTTAGACCAGGAGGGAAACTGCGCCATGAAGTTTCTGATGAAGCTCTGTGTTGCAGCAGCAGAGTGTGTTAGACATCCAGGAGATGCTTTCCCTGAACCTTTAGTTTCCATGTTGGAAACTTTACTTTTCAGAAATGATCTATTCATCGAACAGGGTGAATCTCTGCTTGCTCTGTGCTCAAATGTGAAGGACTATGAGACTCAAACAGGCAGGAGTGTCCTTCAAGCATTACAGCCAGTTTACCAGTCAGCTCCTGCAGTCTGGAACATAGACCTCACAAAGAGTAAGGTCTCCATCTTCCTAGAAGTGCTGAAAGTCCAAACAGAGAAGAAACCGGTAGAGCTGAGAGGCTGGTCAGATGAGGAGAGTGAAGTGAGGAGTTTCCTTCAGTGTCTGCCCTACATCTCACAGCTGAGGTTTCTGCTGAATCACTTTTTGTAGTCGCATCCAGTATTGTTGTATGAACATTTAACAAAAAACTAGACAAATGTATGATTATTTAATGCTTCTCATCTATATTAACCCGCTCTAATCAAATGTGTGTCTGTGTTCTGACAGGTTTAATATCGACCAAATGACAGAATCTGCTGTCACATTTCTGCTGAATCTTAGTGTTGCAGCAATAGAGTGGGACACAGATACAGGAGAGAGATTCTCTAAACTCTTGTCCTCTGTGTGTAGCTACAGTCATTTCCCATTTCCTGACTATAATGACAATTACATTAAACACAAACAATGCAATTTCTTGCTGGATCTGTACTCACATGTGAAGGACTGTGAGACTCAAACAGGCAGGAGTGTCCTTCCAGCATTACAGCCAGTTTACCAGTCAGCTCCTGCAGTCTGGAACATAGACCTCTCAAAGAGAAAGGCCTCCCTCTTCCTAGAAGTGCTGAAAGTCCAAACAGAGAAGAAACCAGTAGAACTGAGAGACTGGTCCCAAGAAGAAAGTGAAGTGAGGACTTTCTTTCAGTGTCTGCAATATGTCTCACAGCTGAGGTAATTACATTTAATGTTATTTATTGAATTAATCTTATTCACCGTCCCTTTTATGGCACATCAGAATGGAAATCATTTAAATCCCCTTTACTCAAGTTAATATATTTATGAAACGTAGATTTTATTTTTGTTTTTTTTGTTTTTCGTTTTGTGTTAATGTACTGCTGCGGCACGGTGGTGCAGTAGGGCTGTGGAGTGGGTCTGGGGACTAATTCCTGGCTGGGCGGACAGGGTCCTCTCCATGTGGAGTTTGCATGTTCTCCCCATGTCTGGGTGGGTTTCCCGCGGAAGCTCTGGTTTCCTCCCACAGTCCAAAGACATGTAAGTCAGGCAAACTGGAGATACTAAATTGCCCTTAGGTGTGAATGTGTGCGTGAACGTGTTTGTCTGGGCGCCTGCCCTGTGACGGACTGGCGACCAGTCCAGGGTGTTTCTCAGCCTTTCAGCCATTGAATGCTGGAATAGACTCCAGCACCCCCCCCCCCAACCCTGATTAGGATAGGCGGCTAAGAAAATGAATGAATGAATGAATGAACTATAATTTTCTATCTGCTTTTTTCATAATTCATGTTCATAATTTGGTCCTAATGGGAGGTTCAAGACAGATTTGGTTTGTTTTCAGTTTAACATTAATGCAGTGTTTTAGATCTTAATGTCATTTTAGGAATGTAATGTGAGTGTAAGGAATTCCATTTGTTGACACAAACACACACACACACACACACACACAAACAAACACACACAGTCCTCCACAAAGACAAATACACATCCAGCATTCACAACTAAGATTATCCTATACTCCATCCACAGTTCAATTTTCAATTTTAGATTTTAGGAGTGTTTCCAACAGGGGCGGCTGGTGAGTTGGAAACAGAGGAAGCACAAACCTCCCCTTCAAATCTATCATAAATTTCCACCTGTTCCCGTTAATCTGCCTCAATTAACGATAAAAGATTCGCAGAGTAATCAACACCAATCGTGTAAATAGAGTAAATGATTACCAGTGTCATTTAGTGGTAGTATTATTTCTTTGTACTTAACTTTGTAGCATTTGTTATACTCACACATTCTTGTAATTTGTGGATAATTGTGTTTTTCACTCTCTGCCCAGCGTTAGGGAATATTAACGTTAAATGCGCTCGTCTGATTTCCAAGATTCTGCCGTTTACGTGCTCACGAAACACCGTGGATTGTCTGAAGCTTGTACGCTATAGCGAAAGCTACAGCCTTAAATTGTTTAACAAGAATGGCAATTATCTGAATACATATTGGAAAACTAAACCCTCAATGCGTTTTTCATTGTCGCTTCCTTGTGTTACAAAATTCAGATTTAAAAAACAGAAGATATTGAAATCAGTCTTAGTTTCTGAGTATAAACTTTTAGGTTATTAAAAAAACAGGATCTTTTATGTGTATAATGCATCAGCACTGAGTGCATAGTAAAGTTTAGCACACAGGCCTCAGCTAGTTTCCAAAAAACAGTAACTCTATCAAAATATGACACTGATAATTGTTTACTCTGTTTAGACGACTGGTGTCAATTATCCTGTGAATCGTTAGTTTTATTGTTAATCAAGGTGGATTAACGTGAAGAGGTGGAAATTAAGGATCGAATTAAGGGGGAGGTTTGTGCTTCCTCTGTTTCCAGCTCATCAGCCGCCACTGGTTTCCATAAGCCATTTATTGTAACTGTCCTTCATGGAATCTATAGTTATTTTACATGTTACTAGGCTGCTTCTGCTCTACCCAAACAGATACTTCTAAATCTGTAATGATTATATTTTTACTTAGAAAAAGATGTGATTTTTTTCCCCCTTAGGTTTCATGTTACTTGGCTGTCTGAAAAATGAGTATTATACACTGAGCATCAGGAAAAAAAGAACAAAAAACAAAAACTTAAGATTCAAGTAACAGAGACACAAAATAAAATAATAAATAAAGCTGTGAACAGAGAAGTACCATTGGTAGTGTGACAGTGTGAAGTGACAACTTCAGGAGTATAAACAGTATAAACAGTTAGCATTACGGTGCAGCAAAGATGCAGTGTGCAAAAGGTGCAGGTGAATAACAGTTTGTAATGGTATGTAATGTAAGGTGCTGCAAAGATGCAGTGTGCAAAATTGATGAAGGATATGTGTTGGATGTGTGTTATGTGGGGTTGTGTTCATAGTCCGGATGGCCTGGGGGAAGAAGCTCCTTCTCATCCTCTCTGGTTTGGCCATGATGGAGCAGAGACACTTGCCAGAGGGCAGCCACTGAAACAGTTTGTGGTTGGGGTGTGTGGTCTTGAAGCAAGCATAGTAGGTGTTTAAGTCATCCACCAGTGAGTCCATTTCGGCCAAGGTGTGCGTTCATCTTCTATAGTCCGAAGTTCCTGCCACATGCGTCTGCTGTCACGATTGCACAATTGAGTCTCCACTTTATCCCTGTACTGCCTTTTAGCTGCTTTCACCGCTTGTCTGAGCTTGCAGGACGCCGCTTTGTATAGTGACATGTCTCCCGGGTTGAGCCCTTCATCGTACGCAGCGGTGCATGCTTTCAGAGCCTCACAGATAGTTTTATCAACCCACGGTTTCTCGTTAGGGAAGACCTTAACAGTCACCACGGGAATGATCTTCTCTATCATCTTGGATATGAAGCACGTCACCACTTCCATAAACATGTTGACATCATCAGAGCTCTCCCGGAACATGTCCCAGTCTATGCCACCCAGCGCGTCCTGTAGTGTAGCCTCTTATTGGGCAGACCAGCATGTGACCTCCCTCAATACCGAGGCTTCCTGTCTTTTTTTATATGACTGTTTGTAGGTACTCTTGGAAATATTTGTTGAAAAAAAATGTAAAATGACACAATGACATGGTATTTGAAGCAACCTGTTGTTCACTGTGTTCTGTTTGACTAGCGAAAGTAACCAAGTGGTGTAATCATGTCACTTTACCTTTTTTTTTTTTTTTAATACCTCATATAGCCCATAATGTATTTATTTTCCGCTAAAATTTTCCTTACAGCCCCCCCCCCCCTTTTTTTTCCTGAAAGCAATAATATTGATACCAATATGGACAGTCCTAAAATTCTTTCGATTTTTCTTGTTTTTCTGACTCATATAGTAAATTGAGCAATTAGTGTGGCTGGTGTCATCATAGTGTCATCATACCTGGGTTTTCTGATATTTTTACACTGGACACAGTCCGTATGTTTTTATATTTTTGGTCTATTTATTAAACATTTACAGGTTCAAAAATTGAGCACTAAATATTAGGGGTGTGCCGATCCCATACTGGCCAAAATCACTGGACCGGATATCGGAAAAAAGGAGGCTATAATCCGATACGATCCATTAGCCTAAACTATCACGTAAATGCTTAACTAAACTTTGAGCGACATGCCGTAAAGAGAGATTCTAAAACGCTTAACATAAAAAGGCTTAAGTTGGCTTAGAATAGTGTCCAATGATCACCAGATTTCTCTTGGACATGTCTTGCCATACGCGTTCACCTGTCAAGAAAATCAAAAACGAAATCCTATGTTTTCCTCTCCATTGATGCCCAAAAAGAAAAGGCTAAACGTGGCTTAATGTTCCAAAACAGCGTCCAATGATCACCAAATTTGTCTGACATCTCACATGTCATAAACACCATCTCCTAACAAAAAAAGCAAAACTAATATACAAGGAATATGGTAGTTATGTCTACGTTATGCTAAACGCTGTCCTCTCCATTGCCGCCCGTCATGTCCATGGTTAATATTCCTGTTGGAATGCCACGGGTGTATTGTGAGCACAGCGGAGGAGAGGGAGTTTTCAATAAAGAGTCAGAAAAATGAAAAACCGGTCAGTGAGAGAGTGAGTCATTATACTGGCGGTTAAATTCGGTGATTACTGCTTAATTTATTAGTAAAGCAGAAACGTAACACCGCCCATTATGCAAAGGCAAAGGAAAAACCTACCTGGCTTAATACACCAAAAGTTCGATCAAAGAAGACCAAAAATCTTGTTAATCTCCTCTCGAAAAATCAAAACAGAAATACGAGGAGTAATTAAATGAACTCAATTAACGTACGTGTGTTTTCGCTCCATTTACGCCCATTATAGGGAAAAAGCTTAGTACAACTGAGAGAGAGAGAAAAACTCCACCTGGCAAAGGCTACAGCTAAATCACACAAACACTAACAACTGGACCCTGTGCTATTCATCAAAATGTAAGGGTGATCCAAAGTACAGGGATGAGTACATTTTGTGTGTTATTTGTAGGCGGTGTTTTCACCCTAAGTGCACAAAATCAGCTGATCATGTAATCATTGTCAACTACCACAAATGTCTTATGTGCTCAAGCTGAATCAGTAAATTTGGGGTTTTGGCTTGGTATGAACACTTTGCAACAGGTACTATGTGGGTTGAGGGGACATGACAAATTTGGTGACAACTGGTCACTGTTTTGGGACATTAAGCTACGTTAAGCCACGCTTTGGCCGTCAATAGAGAGGAAAACGCTTAACGTGAGATAACGACCATACTTCTAGGATTTCGGTTTTGATTTTTTTGACAAGATGAAGTGTTTCTGACAAGAGATGTCCAAGAGAAATTTGGTGATCATTGATCGCAGTTTTGGAACATTATGCCATGTTAAACTTTTTTATGTTAAGCATTTTAGAATGTCCCGGAAGTTGCTGAATTCATTGTGTGAGAAAAAGTTTAAAAAAAAGAAGCAGCTGTATTGCATAACTGAGTCATCTTGAGGGCTTTGTATTTCTCCCTTTAGGGGAGTAGAATATGTGTTTCACATTTTAAGCATGATGTTTTTTAGATGGCTAGGTTAAATACATTGCTGATTCCGCTCTCTTAAACAACTAAGCTGTTAATAATACATTTGTCTGGATGCAGACACTCAAGGTTGCAGTATCGTATCGGTATCGGACACGAAAAAGTGGTATCATGCCACCCCTACTAAATAGTTCTCTTTTGTTTTCTATGTAACAGGTTGGATTCTAATGGTAATGCCGCCAAACAGATTCAGTCTCTGGTGGAGCTATTCTATAAAGCAGCAGAGTGTGAGAGACAGACAGGAGAGAAGACACTGGAGCTGTTAACATCAGTGTGCAGTTACAGTTCTTTTCCTTTTAGTGTCAGTCAGCGCTCTAAACAGAGTAATTTCCTGCTGGATCTGTACTCACATGTGAAGAACTATGAGACTCAAACAGGCAGGAGTGTCCTTCCAGCATTACAGCCAGTTTACCAATCAGCCCCTGCAGTCTGGGACATAAACTTCTCAAAGAGAAAGACTTCCGTCTTTCTAGAAGTGATAATACTCCAAACAGAGAAGAAACCAGTACATCTGAGAGGCTGGTCAGATGAAGAGAGTGAAGTGAGAAATTTCCTTCAGTGTCTGCCCTACATCTCACAGCTGAGGTACTTTTTTCATCTTTTTGTTTTGTAACAAGTTGAAGGATTAATCCAGAGACATGCAGGTTGTTACAGATCAACAGTGATATGAAAATTCATAAAAGATAAATGATAAGAGATAAGAGGTAAATGAAATAAAGCAAGAACAAAAGAAAGACAGATATTATGTTGTTAATTCTCTGTCACAGACAGACCTATGAAAGAATCTGAGTATGTTCTTCAGTCCTCTCAGTAAAATGAACAGTTTCAGTTGAGTTTTGTTTGTGTTGAATTAACCCACTGCCATAGTGCTGAAAGTGAATGTGTTTCTCTTTCTGAATTTAGTTACTGGTCTTTCCATGACTGTTTTGACTACACCTCTGTGTCTTTATTGATAATCTATTTCACAGGGTTCTTCAACTAAATAATATTGTTAAAATTAAATATTGTCCTCTTTTGACTCCTTGCCGACTTTTCTCCAAATTCTTCATGAGTAATTCTTTCAATTTTCCTAAATAACGTGAAGATAAAGCACATTATAGTTTTGGAAACATCTATACAGAGGACTATATAGTCTATTTCAAAAGGTACTAATGATTAGTAATTATTTCTGTGTCAGTAGGTTACAAATTCTTTAATTATATTGTTTTGGGGTTTTTTTTAAGTTATTTACATTTGAACACTTCACAGATTTGTTTGAGGATTTGCTCCTTTTACAGCAGTCTGAAATGACTGTGCTTTTAATTGTATTTAAATAGGTTTTGGAAAAATGTTCTATTTTGCTTCATCTTTACTACAACACTGTTCATTACTGCTACAGTTCTTCACTCTTGCTTGGTTTGTGCTCTTAATATATTATAGTCAATTTTAGATAATACTTCTTCAATTAAAATTGTTAAAATTTAAATCACATATTTTAGAACTCTTTTAACCACTGAATCTTGTGTTTAATTTTGTCTTGTTTGTTTCAGGTTTGACCCTACAGTTAATTCCTCCAGACTTGTCCAGTGTCTACCACAACTCTTCTATGAAGCAGCAGAGTGTGAGAGACAGACAGGAGAGAAGACACTGGAGCTGTTAACATCAGTGTGCAGTTACAGCTCTTTTCCTTTTAGTGAAACACACAGCTCTTTTCCTTTTACTGATACTTATAACTCTAAACAATGTGATTTCCTGCTGGATCTGTACTCACATGTGAAGGACTACGAGACTCAAACAGGCAGGAGTGTCCTTCCAGCATTACAGCCAGTTTACCAGTCAGCTCCTGCAGTCTGGAACATAGACCTTTCAGAGAGAAAGGCCTCCCTCTTCCTAGAGGTGCTGAAACTCCAAACAGAGAAGAAACCAGTAGAGCTGAGAGACTGGTCAGATGAAGAGAGTGAAGTGAGAAATTTTCTTCATTGCCTGCCCCACATCTTGACATTAAAGTAAGAATTTCTGAAGCCTTGTTTAGATGCTCTGCTGAATCCTATGTCGTCCTCTCCTGTTGTCTACCTCAAATCCCCAGTCAGTGACATCTATTCAAAATGACAATCTTTCACAAAAAAGACATTTCTTATTGCAAAACCTCTGCAACAGGATATATCTATTGTGAAAAACAATTCTAGAAAAATTTGGATGTCACATGGAAAATTGGAGCACATAATTGCAGTATCGTTTGAATCATTTCCATTACTTCAGACAGGGAAGCTCATATCTTATGACTGAGTATTGTGGCTACTCCATCAGACAAATAAACATGAGGGAGTGGATATCTGTTTGACACAATTTATGGTGTAAAAGTGTTGAACAGATCAGCTTTTTAATATTTTGTTCTCAGTGTTTTAACTGATTATAAAATGATATTGTATTCTGTAAATCATAATGAATAATAATTTTATGGTTTAGTACATTGTCTGTCTGTGTAGGTGACCGTACTGATAGTACTGAATGAATAATGTATTGCTTTGGATCTTGAATTTACTGTATCATAGAGGACAAGTTTTACACACCAATCAAACTGTTCAAAAAGATTTCACTTGATAGTAATTTTTTCCTATTCACAAACACCAGTCTTTATAGTACTGAATGAAAGATGCATTGCATTGGATCTTGAATGTACTATATCATAGAGGAGTTTTACTCACAAATCAGACTGTTCAGACTGTCCACACTGACAAATAGTATTTCCACATTATGATTGACTGACTCATTATCTGTGTGTCTGTGACTCTCCACAGTCTGAGCTCCAGCTTTCTGATGTCCATCATCAGAGAGATATATGAGACTCGCTCTGCTCACTGTGTGTCCAGTCTGTTGAGCTCAGTTGAAAACTACATCAACCTGAGCACCAGAGTGCTGGACACTGTGGACTGTGCTGCCCTGTGCTTTACTCTACAGCACAGCAAAGGAGTCAGACTCAACCTGCTGTGGACCTCCATACCAGAGGAGGCGATAGAGAACATCCTGCCTTTTCTCAACACAATCTCCCACCTCAGGTTGCTCTCAGTTTTCTCATCTGATGCTACTTTGGAATTTATGGATTGTATATGTTTATATCATAAAGTGTGTGTGTGTGTGTGTGTGCGTGCACGTGCACGCGTGTGTATCTGTGTGTGCGCACGTCTGTGTGCATGTGTGTGTGTTTCTGATCTCAGTGTTGACAGACGGCTGTTGCTGAGACTTCTCCACTGCTGCTGCATGGACTCTGAGCTCCAGCAGGGGGCAGCAGCAGCTCTGCTCAGGGCTCTGCAGCACACACTGGACTTCTCCTGCTGCTCTGCTGTGGACCTGAGTACAGAGTCAGAGGGAGAGACTCTGCACCTGAGCCCAGAACACTGCAGGCTCATCTCCATGGCGATCCAGAGTTCTGACTCCAACACACACCTCATTCTACAAGACTGTGACATACAGGACGCAGGACTGAATGAACTTTTCCCCATTTTACACAAGATACGACTGAGGTTAGACACTTAACACATGAATGACATGACTGTCCAGTGTGATCTACTCCGAACAATAGAAACTAGAGGCATACTGTGTGTGTTATACTCACTAATTATATAAGATAGTCATGCAGAACTTCATAACATAAAATCTTTCTCTCTCTCTCTCTCTCTCTCTCAGCTGCAGTAAAAACCTGCTGCTTCAGTTTCTGACTCTGGTTTGTGTGGGGACAGAGAGTGGGTCTGTGAAGTGTGCTGTAGCTCTCTCCCAGGCTCTTGGTGATGAGGTCGACTTCAGTGAGACCAGACTGGACCTACAGGCCTGTAGATCACTGGCTCTGGTTCTGGAACATTCTGACGGGCTGTCAGAACTGGACCTCAGTCACTGCCAGCTCACTGACCACTGCCTGGAGCTGCTACTGCCACACCTGCATAAGACACAAGTCCTAGAGTGAGTCAGAGAGCGAGAGAGCGAGAGAGCAAGAGAGAGAGAGAGAGCAAGAGAGAGAGAGAGAAAGAGAGTGAGTCAGAGAGAGAGACAAAACATGATCAGAATTACTGGAGTAATAATGAAAAAGAAAGGAGAAATTGTATGTTATTTTATTTGATTTCTAAACAAGAATTTCTGCATTTGTCTGTATCTTGTTGAGTGTATCCTGTTTCTTTATATGTATTACACTACCACATAATCCCTGTGGTTGTAATCATGTTCTTTTTGTTTTCAGTCTGAGCCATAATGAAATCACTGACTGTGTGTCAGAGGGAATCTGCAGTATGGTCTCCACTAACAACTATATTAAGACAGTGCGGTGAGTGTCTGATTACAGACTGAATGGTGCTACATTAAAGTATGATTGTATAGTGTTTTTGTCTGTTGACTGATACATATTGTGATGGTGTTTACTAATGTCAGTTTTTACTAATGTCAGTTTTTCTCTCTCTACAGGCTTTTCAGCAACAGGATCAGAAACAGAAAGCCTTTCCTTACAGACAGACGCTTTGAGATCTGGTGACTGTGGGTTTACTCTCTCTAAAGTGATGTTATCTTGTCTGGACTCCACGTGGTTCAAATACTGCAGTAAAGATTTTAACAAAAAAGAAACAAATATCTGACACACCTTATTTCTTTCCATTGTCTTCCAGTTGCTTTTATGTTTTTTTAAAATTTGTTTTAATTTTTTAAACTTAATGTGTCATGTGTCATTTCTTAAGTTTACATATATATTGCACATATAAGAATCTAACAACACAGGTAGAGTGTTCAGGGCCAAGCAAAGGTCTACTCTAATCATAGTAGACAACTAGAAAAATGGCAGATCCTGCTGTGTAGACTGTACAGACATAAGATCAGCTAAATCTCTTTCTAGATTTCTACCTCATAAAATCATTATTCACACCAGCTTTCTCATATATACTAAGCCAGTGATTTCATAAAAACAGGTATATAACTGGTTTAGTTCTCAGGCAGGTTCAGTTCTATGACAGGGAGAGGACAGTGTCATTGTTTTGATTTTCTGTGGCAAAAATGTGGCAAATGTTTGATTCTCATATTTATTCACAGTGTGGATGTTTTTGAGGGATTTCTGAATAATCTCGACAAGTGTTAAATCTGCATCAGGAGTCTGATTCACTGCCCATATAAAAGCATTTTATTTGGTTTTTAGGGAATGGTCATTTTGTATAGGGTATTTCAGTTGATTTTTCACTTTCTGTGTAGTTCGTGCCTGTATTTCAATGCCTAAACATTTGGAAGAGAACAACTGAACTTTTTCCAATGGGTACAAACTGCTGAATTCCTTTAAACTTGAATGTACCTACAACGAACATTTCTGTGTAAATACTCCACAGCTGTCGTAGAGACTGATCCGTCAATAAATATTTCATTACCCTCCTTTACATGTTTTTGATTTAAAAAAAAAAAATCCTCTGCAGTCTTCAGTCTGGAGGTTGCCACATTACTGAGGTACGACTACGATTAATGTAAACTCTTAGAGCTGGAAAATGAATGATGCTGGACGTGATGATGGGCGAAAACCATTTTTGATCCTTTTACCAGATGGTTGGAAAAATACCTTTGAATCAAAGTAGTTTAATGAGAAATTCAGAATGGCACATCAATGGATAGGGCAAATTATTAGATATAATAATATTGAGAGAAATGAATGTTAGTTTAGTGTTCAGTATTTTTTTTCAGCTGGCCCTGAATGTTCATTGAATTTGACATACGACATGATAAGAGACATTCATTATGTAAGTGGGTTGAGTTTGAGCATTAAGACCGCTAAAAACAAACAAATATTAAAAGAAATGATAATAACGTCTCGGTGGTATGGGGGTCTAGTGTCTTTGCAAATGATTATTTGTTTGTTTACTTCTGGTAAAGGTAGTGATAGCCAAAACTACCATACCAAATTCAGCACTAATCGCTGATGTATTGCCACTCATCACTGAGTATGTGGTGGACAGTTACAGCAAGATGAAACAAATTCATTTTAACTTTGCGCGATAAAGGTTGTTGTTGGGGGGGTTTTTTTGTTCTTGTTTTGTAAAACCAAACTAATGGTTGCACTCTGTTTTTGAAACAAAATTGTGCTTTGACAAGAGGAACTGGAAGTAAAAACATGATTATCAAACAAACTATTGGACTCGTGTCAAATTTACATTCTTAAGCATCTCATTTCTCTGTGTTAAAACACCTTATTCAGGTTCAGACATAAGTGCTTATGTAAGTCATGAAGTATAAAGTCATTTTTGGAAGTCCAGAGTTCAGTAACTTCCACAGTTTCCAGCAGGGCATGCAAAGAGTATAGTTTCCAGGAGGTCAAGCAATTGAAAAAAAGCTCTTTTATAAAAACCAAGGGGCACATAAAGGTTGTGCAGGACCTTGATGTAGTATTTGCGTTCATTGTGACCTGAGCTTCTTGTGATCTAGATTGGGTTAAGAGGCTGCTCTGGCGTGAGAGTGTGCGTTTGTATGCGTTACCACGGTTGCCAGGACAAGTTCTTGGTTATTTTGAGGTTTTTTAGTTTTTTTTATTTTGTGTTCAGTTGTGTTTTGCTTGTTTTATTTTTTTTTTCTTTTTCTGTTCGCTTGTCGGGAGCTTCCAACATTTGAATTGAACATCACCTTACCCGCTATGCTCACCCACATGCCCAATCCTTCCATCTGCCAGACACACTACACGCTATTTGAAGAACCGGGCTCGTGACCGGAGGGTTGCCGGTTCGATTCCCAGAACCAACATCCATGGCTGTGTGCCCTTGAGCAAGGCACTTAACCCCAATGCTCCCCGGGCGCAAGGCAATGCTGCCTACTGCTCTTGCGTCTGGTCTATATGTTCACTACTGGTGTGTTGGATGGGTTAAATGCAGAGGATAAATTCACTGCTCACTGTTCACAGTGTGTGTGTGCGATCACGGAGATTTACATTCACCAAAATCTCTTGTGTGGTTACTTTGGCAGACCATTAATCCTGAGCCTTGTACAGTTTGAACATATGTATGCATGGTAATGGTATTTCACTGTGACTGGATTAAATGTGTTGTAGAATGGCACTACACGTGTTGTATTACCTGACAGCTCTCTAGTTTGTATCCAGCTAAGCAATGTCCGCATCATATACATATCCTGCAAAAAGATTAATTTCATGAAGCGAGAACAAACCAGAGAGACTTCTTCCTGAGGGTCCCTTTCTCAGGGAGGTCTCCAGTCTTAACGCCGAGCGAGTCCAAGCCCTGGCACTGTGGGCTTCTGGATTAGACTGCACCTTGGACTTTCCTCAGTCAGTAGGTCAATAAGGAAATCAGGTGTGTTGTACTGGTCTGTCCAAGCACAGAAGCGGCCAAAACCCTGTTGTAATGGTAAGGGTTATTATCAGCTATCCAAGTCAGCACAGCTGCCATAAACCCTACTGTTTTCAGTCTGATTGTTATTAGGGGTTGTAGAACCCAATCATGTAATAAGTCCCAATAATGTAATACAAATCTCCATTTAATTCCATCAAAAATGTCATAAAACCTGATAATGCAATAGTTTCCCATAAATGTAATAAAATGGCTCAAATGTAGAACCTAATAATGTAATAACTCCCAATAATGTAATAAAAATCTCCACTTAACTCCATCAAAAATACCTGATATTGTTATAACTTCCCAATGATGTACTGTTTTTGTTTTGTTTTGTTTTGTTTTGTTTTGTTTTGTTTTGTTTTGTTTTGTTTTGTTTTGTTTTGTTTGGCATCGCTTACACTATAAAGAAAACATCCTGTCATGTGACCACCCTGGGCCCCGCAATGTGGGAAAAAGAATAGCTGTGCTCTTATTTTCTAAACAATTTGCCAACATCTCTGAATAGATGTTTTAATACACAGAACCATTAATATATAGGCTACAAGGTGGTATAATTCATCATCAAATCAACAGAAACAAACTGAAACTGAAGGCGGAGGTGTAACTGATGAGTCTTTGGTACTGGTACAGGGTACTGGACATAATACTCTACACAGAATAAGGATGTATAGTAAGACATGTACTATCATAGGGAGGCACAGGACATAATACTCTACACAGAATAAGGATGTATAGTAAGACATGTACTATCATAGGGAGACACAGGACATAATACTCTACACAGAATAAGGATGTATAGTAAGACATGTACTATCATAGGGAGACACAGGAGCAGATGAAAAAGGCTGATTTATCTGGCTCTTCAGCTCTCTGTTCATCTATCATAGACCAATGACAGTACAGCACTGTGTGATATTCACAAAGAAAAAATATAAAACCATCATGTTATTACACATGATGGGTGCCATTATATTATTACACATGATTATAGCATTGCCTATTTGACGATAATGACTAACTTACAAAAAATGCATTCCCAAAGCGTTAACACATGATTGGTGGCATGTTACTACAACAATGGCCAAGTTAATACACTACTGGGAAATTATTACCCAATTATTAACCCAATAATGTAATAACCTCCCGTTACTGTGATAATTTATTACATTATTGGTACAGTGATTATTACATTATTGGTTAAGACATTTTATTACATTATTGGGAAATTATTACATTATCAGGAGTTATCACATTTCTGATGGAGTTAAGTGGAGATTTTTATTATATTACTGGTAGTTATTGCATTATTGGGAAATTATCACATTATTGGGCTCTACAGGGGTCTAATTAATAAACTTCTAAAAGCTCTTATCATTTAAATCAAATTACATTAAGTGTAAGCTAGTTCAGTGTAGATTGGATTAAGCTACATTTATGGTGCAAGATGATTTAGATGACAAATTCTCAGTGATATACAGGAAAACATTATATTCAACCTCAGGACTGATCATTTGACTTAGCCAAATAAATGACAATTTTCCATATACCATCAACATTAAAAAAAATCAACTAATTTTACTCATCAAGATTCCAAGGGGGTTATGGGATGGCGACCTGTCCAGGGTGTTTCCCTGCTTTTCGCCCAATGAATTAAGATAAGTGGCTTAGATAGTGAGTGAGTGAGTGAGTGAGTGAGTGAGTGAGTGAGTGAGTGAGTGAGTGAGTGGGTGAGTGAGTGAAGATTCCTAAGCAAGCAACATTCTTAACTGCATCATAAAGGGTAGTACAGACATTCTCAACTCAAGTCCTGAGGGCCCAGTGTCCTGCATGTCTTTGTTTCAGCTCCTCATTATTACAGTCAATTGAGCTCACCAACGGCATAATGATTAGTTGATCAGGGGAATAAGGTGTGTTTTGTTTCAGCTCAGGACTAACGCATCTTATTCCACTGATCAGCTAATCATTAAGCCTTTGGTTAGCTCAATTAACTGTGATAATGAGGAGTTAAAACAAAGACATGCAGGACAGTGAGCCATCGGGACCTGAGTTAAGAATCCCTGGGCTAGTACATACAAACAGGGTACTTTAACAGAACAAAATCGGAACCATAACATCTAAACACAGTCTCTTGTACAGTCATTAGAGAGCACCATCTGCAGGCTGCAAATTACACTAAGATTGCTCATTCATTCATTCATTTTCCAAGCCGTTTATCCTAATTAGGGTCGCGGGGGGTGCTGGAGCCTGTCCCAGCGTTCAATGGGTGAAAGGCGGGGATACGCCCTGGACAGGTCGCCAGTCCATCGCAGGGCAGACACACAGACAAACACATTCTTGCATACATTCACACCGCAATTTAGTATCTCCAATTCACCTGACTGTCTTTGGACTGTGGGAGGAAACTGGAGCTCCCGGTGGAAACCCATGCAGACAAGGGGAGAACATGCAAACTAGACGCAGTTAAGGACCCTGGCAGCCCGGACGGGAATCCAAACCAGAGCCTTCTTCCTGTGAGGCCACTGCACCACCGTGCGCCGCTAAAATTGTTCAGTTACCCTAAAAACGATAAAAGATTAAACTTTACAAATGTTGAATGTGACGGAACCAGCTAAAATACTAAAATAATTCAGATTGAGAAATTAAAACGATATGAATATGAAGAAGCAGTTTGTCCGTGACCGCAGCATATGATGAACACTGGCTCGTGCGCCTGAAAGTTTGATGTTGATCTCGTGAAGTTGCCTCACTGATTTGTTGGGCTCTCATCTTTCCACGTCATTCTCCAGCACTGACAAGCACTGATGACATCTTGTGGTATTATCATGTTACTGCAATTCATTTCACGGTCAGGGGTTGTTCTCGCACGAAACAGTTAGCATAACTGTGTTTATGAAGATGATGATGATTGTTAGTAGTGGTAGTAGGAGACGTAGTGGCAGGAGTCGTAGGAATAGTCTTTATAAGTGCTAATGAAGAGTAACATATGTGCATATATTAAAAATAATATTAAAAAAATTAACATATATTAAAAAGTTATATAAAATGATAAAAAAATAATAAAAAAAATGACCAATTTAAGACCTACCACCTGTTACAGCACTGTACTGTCATCAATGTGTCCGTACTACAGTATTCCATTATCTAAATGGTGTGAGTAACAATAGTATATGAGTAAAACCCTACCCAAAGCCCAGTGCTGTGTGTAAATGAAGTGTACATTTTGTGAGTGGAGCACACTAAGTGAACTCAGACACTTTAAATGGCCATTTCACACACACACACACAAAAAAAAGCACAATGAAACACCCAGACCTAAAAGTCTCTTGCCGCATTTACCAAGGTGAGAGAACGTGCCTTCGTGTGGTTCATGTGAACGAGACCAAGTTGAAGCACCATGTGCATGCACAACCACCAGGCTTAACAGTCCAATGTAACCTGTGTATGGTGAAGAGTGGAGCTGTGTAAAAGAATCTATGTCAGTGTTAACGGTACTAAAACACCTAAGCTGGACAAAACAGGGTGAGTGGAGACAGCGGTGAGTTTTCATGAGGTTACAGAGAACAGTTTCCAAAAAGAGAGATCCAGTAGCTCAGCGCGCAGGTGCGGTGTGGTTTTGTCACGAAATACAAAATGCACCTGCTCTGTGTCTAAGTATGAGTCATACGTGTCCCCCACAAAGCCACATCACCTCTTCGCTTCTTACCCACTGCCCACCGACCAAATGTGCACAGCTGCCCCCATCTCTCTCTTTTCAACTCTCTCTCACGCGTCTCTCTCTCTCTCTCTCTCTCTCTCTCTCTCGTCTCACGTACATTGACATATAGGGAAGCAAGACCTTAGCCGCTGTTTTTTTTTTCCTACCGTGTTGATACTGAAGCCGTGGAAGACAGATGGTTATATTTCAGGCACACGTATTGCTTTATCATCAGTGACACCGGGAAGAGGATAATGGGACAGAGTGGGAATATTTATGACAACGGTACCTGTCCCGAGGACGGACCGAACTGTTTGCGTTACGGAAACAAAGGGGAGGAAACATATGTGAACTGGAGAGTGTTCAGAAGTTCCAGAGAGAGAACAAAAGACTCGAAGCCTCCAAAATTAGGTAAATATCCTTCACATGCACGTGTATCATATACACATACAGAAACACATGCGCACAATCAAAACAGGCACTGAAAAGCAATTTTATTTTTTATTAGGGAAACAACATTACAATATAAAGGGGTGAAGAGGGCTCTGATTTAAACTTTTAATCGCATTGCAACTTTTCTGCATCAGGATCAGAGAACATAAAAAAAAAGACTCCTTAATATAGTGTCTTTGTGTTTTGTGACTTTTTCAGGAAGTGACAGATGCTACAAACTGACTGCAGTGTGTCTGGGGCTGCTGTGTGTTCTCCTGCTGGCTGTCATCATAGTGCTGTGTGTTTGGTACACCGCAGAGAGAAACCAGTTAAAGGCCAGTAATCTCAATCTGACAACAGAAAGGGACCAGTTACTGACCAGCTACAACAACATGTCTTCAGAGAAAGATCAGTTACAGACCAGTTGCAACAATCTGAATACAAAGAAAGACCAGTTACAGACCAGCTACAACAACCTGATTAGAGAGAGAGACCAGTTACGGACTGATTGCGCCAGTTTAAAGCAAAAGAGCGACAAGGTGCGCATTGCTTATAACAACTCAGATGAGGAGAAAACCAAGTTAGTCCTGCAATCTTACTGCTGTGAGTACAAATGTTTAGCATTAAAAATGGTAAAACTGTATTACATTATTAGACAACAATCTTACAATCTAATCCAGTGAAATCTCTCAGACAAATATTGAAGCATTACTACCTGAGAAATTTCTCTCTCTCTATCACTCTCTCTCTCTCTCTCTTCACTTACAAACTTTATACTTTTTCGCTCAGCACCCCCTTGCATGGATGAATGGATGGAATCTGGTACCAGTTTATATTACTTGTCTGCCACAGAGAAGACCTGGAGTGAGAGCAGACAGGACTGCAGAGAAAAGGGAGCAGACCTGGTCATTATAAACACCAAAGAGGAACAGGTGAGAGATCAGGGGAGAGAGAGAGAGAGCGAGAGAGAAATGATGATGACAAGGGGGAGATCTAAGCCTAAATCACAACAGACGTTTTGTTCTATCGTTTGACTGACAGGAATTTCTTACAAGTCTGAAGGCCAATGTGTGGATTGGTCTGACTGACAGTGTAACAGAAGGAAACTGGAACTGGGTAGATGGAAAACCACTGACCACTGAGTAAGTTTAACCAGAAGACTTCAACATGGTGATGAGGCAACAGAATGCATTTTTCTTTCTTTCTTTCTTTCTTTCTTTCTTTCTTTCTTTCTTCCTTTTTTCCCCCTTGCTTTGGCACAAAAATAGTTTTATTTACTTGTACCTTCAGCATTTTAAAACATTAAATTATTGCTCTTTTTTCAGATGTAGTGTTTTCAGTTTTATTAGAGACATTTTTCTGGTTGTATCTTTGCTTTAACTCAGTTGTCATATTTAAATACTTTTGAAACCTCTGGCCATTATGTAGCTGATGAGAAAACAACTTGACTCTGTGTGTTGTCATAGATACTGGATGGCGGGAGAGCCTAATAACGTGAAAGAAGAAGACTGTGTGGAGATCTTAGGACCTCCGAAAAATGATGAGAAGAACTGGAATGACCGTTCATGTGATTATAAACGAAAGTATGTCTGTGAAAAATAAGTCTTTTCTCTCTCTCTTTCTCCCTCCCTCTCTCTCTCTCTCTCTCTCTCTTGCTCTCTCTCTCTCTTTCAGGTCTTTTTTATGAACTTCAGAATTTTTAAAATTGATAATGTTTTCATAAAATGGCATTGTTTTCAAGCAATCACTTAAAGAAAATAACATTAGATGCTTTATTTTACATAAACAATTGCATTGTTAATAAGAATTGCATTGTTATGCATTGGTCTAAATTTCGTTGTTATCTGAGGAGATGTTAACTTTGTATGGTGATCGTATATTAGACCAGGTTATGTGTTCCTGTGACATTTACCTCACCATTTATTTAAATTGTTATTCATGAATCCTGAGACAAATGCAGAATTACATAGATCTGACCTTGTTAAACCTGTCTTTAAATATTACTACATTAAGTAATCTTGTGACTTCTTTTACCACTGTGAAATATATTGGATTAGTTTACAGAATTTTATCAAGAAGAGCTTAGACCTTGTCAACAAGTTGTGTATGGTGTTGACATACTGATTTATCTCAAGAATGACAAAATTTCAAAGGTTCGGGTATGTTTGATGCAGCTGTCAGTAGCAATGAGAAAATTCCACATTGTCAAAAGAAATGGCCTAACTTCAGTTTTTTGTTTATTTTTTTTTCACTTTGTAAACGAGATTAATTAATATGGGGCGAATTTATGTTTGTGAAACATACTGTCTCCTTGTAGAATTTAAAATATGCATGTAATTCCATGGCACTGTTTTGTCGCTTCTTGGTTTATTGTTGTACATGGTAAATGACATTAGAAAGAAAGAAAGAAAGAAAGAAAGAAAGAAAGTCTGTAAATAAATACATTATATAACGCTTCAATATTCAGTTCCTCTGGTCTCTTCCTTATGGTGAGTACTTTTATTCTGACATACACCCTAGAATCTGTAATCCGGAAGTGATTGAAATGCGTCAAAGATGGCTTTTAGAATTGGATGGGTTTTCAACTGCGTTCCATAAATTTTGTGACAATATTATTGAAATCAGACTTGTCTTTCGTTTTGAGGCAAAGTGAGAGTAGAACGGCAGCTGCTGCGAGCAGCGCTTGCCATTCGCAGCACACTGCATTCAGTTATTTCGGTGAGCCCTGCAGTTGGGGTAGCAAACTGGCTATCCTATCTTCAAATCTGTAAATACAAGCTATCCTAGCTAGCAGAGCCTCTAGCCACTAAGCAGGTGCTAGCTAGCGTAGCCAACCGCCTCTGTTAAAATGGCCACTATGGAGAAACTGATGAAGGCCTTTGAGTCACTCAAGTCATTCCAACAGCAACAGGGACCGCTCTCGGCTGAGGACCTTGTTCAGAAACAGTAAGTAGCGTTTCCCGTGCTATTTGTGCATTGCCTCATATGAACTGTCGTCTGGGCAACTCTCTGTCTTACATGGCTAATTCTAGCTAGCCAGTCTTTAAGAGACGTCAGTGACAAGTGAGAGTATATATTGTAGGCAATCGAGCAAGTTAGGCATCGCTAGCCACATAACGCTTATTGCGAGAATTGACAGGTTAGCTGTCTTAGCTTCGTTAGACATAGTGATAGCTCATTATTGCGGAGAGCAGTTTGGATACGTCAAGGTTGTCGAAGGGAAATAAATTCGTTATTTGTCTTATTTCTTTATGGCGTCTGTCAAAATGTAACATATGATGTGTTTGCTGTTGTATATCGCAAATGAACCTTTCATGTGATGTGAGCCTCTTATTGGCAAGGATATTAACACGTCGATGACGAGTCTTTCTCAGCATAACATCACATGACAGGTTAGCTGCATCGAGAAGGTGTGCGTCCAAAACAAGCACATGATTCAGCCTGGCATGTATCAGTTTCACAATTTCAACAGAACGTATAATGAACATTTTGCTGAAATTACACTAGCTAAGGAGATGCATGTTATTTTTTTTATTTTATTTTATTGTGACGTTCACAATCCTAGCATAGCATTTGCACCCGCTTTGGGTGCTGACTTTGATAGTAAGAGGGAAATATGTCATTCCAAACATTGTTGTCGACGGGGGTAACTGTGCATATGATATTTGCATGGCGAGAAGTGGTTTTATGTCAGTATTATTGTGATTATTTTGAATTTGT
Organism: Chanos chanos; assembly: GCF_902362185.1. Taxonomy (NCBI): domain Eukaryota; kingdom Metazoa; phylum Chordata; class Actinopteri; order Gonorynchiformes; family Chanidae; genus Chanos; species Chanos chanos. The sequence continues at coordinate 16,962,836 of NC_044505.1, forward strand.
CTGCCTTACGTAACAGTCGAACGAAACCTCTATTTCTCCAGTGTCCCGTTTTGGATGTGAGATGAACTAGACCGCAGGGTGTGTTGTGACAATGTCATGTTGTGGTTGAGTTAGACAGGTGTATTGTCTGATCATTTAGATGAAAACAGTGAGAGACAACAACAGAAAGTTACATTAGGTTTGGTCGAACTTATTAAACAAGACAACATTATGATTAGACACGTTAGTGAATACTTTGTGTACTTGTATACACTTTTGTACTTCACTTCTCATAGTGGATAGTTTTAATGCAGTAACATTTAATGTGAGCAGGTTGCCAGCAGAATGGAGATCATGTCACATCATTAAAACGTATGCAGTAGGTAAAGTAGCGTTGAAAGAAGAAGGCGGGTTTTTTTTTTTTTTTTTTGCCTTATTTAATTAATATAACACGATTTACACCTTATTGTTGTTTACTCATGGCAAACCCATAAACACGACCAACGACTGATGCATTAGAAATCACTGACCATGTTCCGGTAAAAAAAGAAACGAAAAAGAAAAAAAAAAGTTCGCATTTTGAACCGATTTAGGAAATTAAGCCCAGCATGAACAGGCTTATGCTTTTGCAATTTACTCCTGCGTCGCGTCCAGTGTTTTTCTTGTGTGTTTCGCAACAAATTGTTCCAGTGTTGAACAGAATATGAGTGGAACTCTTTCCCCTCTGTCGTTTACTGT
>NC_044505.1:16968552-16978552 GCF_902362185.1 Chanos chanos
TGTAAATGCTAATGTTGGATAGTGTTTTAAAAGACAATGTATTAGTCTCTCTCTCTCTCTCTCTCTCTCTCTCTCTTTCTCATCTCTCGTCTCTCTCTCTCTCACTCTCTCTCTCTCTCTCTTTCTATCTCTTGTCTCTCTCTCTCTCGCTCTCTCTCTCTCTCTCTTTCTATCTCTCTCTCTCTCTCTCTCTCCCTATCAGGAGAATGAAAAATGTGTGTTTCAACTGAACATCTCTTTCATTGTATGAGATATAATCTGATCCCTCTGGGATAAGTCATGCTAGTCTGCATCCTACAGTTATAATGACTCCGCCCCCCCCCCCTCTGCAACCCCCCCACCCTCCTTCCTTCAGGGTTAGTGGTTCCTGTGGACGAGGAGCACTCCAGTCATCTGATTCTGGGCGTGTTACTGACCCTGCGTTATCTCATGCCCCTGCTCCAGCAGCAGGCTCCCAACACCAGCCTGAAGGGCAGTTTCGGAGTCATGCGTAAAGAGGCAGACATTTCCCCGTCACCGGAGCAGCTAGTCCAGGTACCGCTGTGACCCTCAGAGGCCATGCTCAGCCCCCCCCCCCAAAAAAAAACACTGGACATCACCTTTTCAGCCTGATGATTTTCGCTCCAAAAATGATCCCCACGGATCTGTCATAAGGATATAATAAAAGCATTACTAAGCAGTTATGAAGGCTCTGTGTTATGAAGAGGATATAGGGAAAGCAGTAGGGTGTACTACAGAGAGTGACTCTCATATTCTAATAATACACACTACAACTGATTGACATTTATAGATATATATATAAATGTAATATCTTATGATTTTTCTTTTGCGTGCAGGTGTATGAGCTGACCCTTCACTACACTCAGCACCGTGACCATAACGTGGTGACGGCGTCCCTGGAGCTCCTGCAGCAGATGTTTCGCACCCCTCCCCCCGAACTCTTGCACGTGCTCATCACCCCTGGCAGCATCACGCGCGCCAGCGTCTTCAGGGAGGAGCTGGAGAGCCGCGCCCGCAGCGGCAGCATCCTGGAGCTCATTGGTAATGTCGTCCGTCCGTCACGCGATCCCCGACGCGCCATTGGCCGTCGCCTTTCTTTCGGGTTCTCGTTCTTTTGCTCGGCGGGCGTCGGTGTAAAAATCTGTCGGTCAAATGCTGACGCTGTCTTGTAAAGGCGATATAAAAGCGATTGGTCTTTGGTCGTGTCTTTGTTTGCACGTATTCCGCCGACAGCTCTTTATCACCGACGGCGTTATTCAGCAAACCAACAAACGAAAATAAGTATCGTTTTTGTACGCCACGTATGGTCGTGGCGTCAGAGCATTGGAAAATGGTTTCACCCAAAAGGTTTTAAGCTAAAATCACTGATTCTTCCCCCAGTTAATCCACTGCACCCCAGTAGCTTTCTTCCATCTACCAAGATTTTGAAGCATCAATTTTAAAATCACCCTCTTTTCCTCTTCCGTTAATTTCCATTTTTAACCATTTGGTTTCAATCAGACACCTTCTCTCTTTTTCCCTTCATTTGCCTGATATATTTATTTCTCTCACTAATACTTAATCTGACCTTCTCAACCTCCTTTTCCTCTGCTTCTTTTTTTGGGGGTGGGGGTTTGGGGGGGGGTTGGCTTTCCTTCCTGTTTCCTGTCTGCAGCTGGTGGAGGTTCATCATGCAGTCCGCTCCTTCTCAGGAAGCAGAAAGGTGATTTTCTGTCTGTCTCGCTACGACCTTTGCCCTCAATCACTCGATCATGTCCCCCGTAGCTTGGTTCACCATACGAAACAGTGACACTGAACATGGGGTCTCCAGATGTAGTTATCTTTGTATTACCTAATGCAGCCCAACATCTAATGTTAGAAAAGAGTTCTGTTTCAGGAGAGGAATGGAGATGAGTCACTAACAGATATAAGTGTATGTGGGGATGCCAAAGTAGAAGTAAAATAAATTATTGGATGTTTAGTGGATTTGTGTTATTGTGAGTGAGTAGATGGTATCTTAGTGAATGCTTGTTTCAGCACCTATTCAGTGAATATGTAAGAGAGTGCAGTATTATGGTCTATGAGCGGTTACCATGAGAGCGTGACTCAATTCCGGCGGGAAATGAGAGTGTTTACGACAAAACAGGCATATATCATAAAAGATAAACAGAGCCAGTGTTATAGATATATATTCTTTACTTTGACACAGACCTAGGGAGGAAGTCAGGGCTTTAGCCTGACGTGACCTGACCTTTGACCTATTTGTTTGGCAGGTAAAATGTTGTCAGGGGAAGAGGAGGGTCTGGAGGATGATCCAGAAAGGGCAGAGGTCACGACTGGATCTTTCACCGGTGAGTCCAAAGTGACTTTGACCTCAGAGTAACACTTGCTAGTGGTGCGCCTCGTGCCGAGTTTTGCTTATAATCTTGGTCTGTAGAAGTTTCACTTCTCTTTTTTTTTTCTTTTTAAAGAATACTCAGAAGTATATCTAAATGTTTTGCTCTTGCTCTTGCTGTTGTTGAAGTTGTTATTGTAATCGAGAACACTTCTCACTTCCTCATGTATTCCGTGTCTCATACAAACTCTGCCGTTCTAGCTTCGGTGGGCGGGGACAGTTCTAGTGACGCCCCCTCGTCCTCGGGCGTGTCGTCTCTCGGCCCGGCCGACATCATCACCGAGCAGCCGCGCTCCTCCCAGCGCGCTCTGCAGCCGGGCGACTCGGTGGACCTCAGCGCCTCGTCGGAGCAAGGCGGCGGCCCCGAGACGCCCGACGACGAGGACGAGGAGATGCTGAGCCGCAGCTCGAGCGGAGGCGGCGGGGGCGGGCTCGTCACCACGGCGACCGATCCGGCCTCCGACGGCGGCGGCGGCGGCCAGGCGCTGCAGGAGCCCGTGTCCTCGGGGGCCGTCTCGTCGTCGTCGCCGCCCAGCGACAGTTCCCAGACGACCACGGAGGGGCCGGACTCCGCCGTGACGCCGTCGGACTGCGCGGAGCTCGTAAGTGTGACCGCGCGGCGGAACCGGAAGCGGTCGCCGCCCTCCCCGACTCCCACTGAGGGGCCGGACACCTCCTCCTCTTCCTCACACTCGGACAGCGAGGCCTCTTCCTCCTCCTACAGGCCTTCTTCTTCTTCCTCTACCTCCTCAACCTCCTCTTCCACCTATTCTGCCGCTTCCTACGCTAGCAGTACTGACCAGGTCAGCAGGTGTTTTTTCTGAGAGGAGGCGTTGGGCGGAGTTTCTTTCGCCCTTCCCGGTCTCTCTTGCTTGGTTGGCCCCGCCCCATATCTTTAACCCCGCCCTCATGCACGGCCTCTACCTCAAGCTGTCCCGAAGCCTCTCTCTGGTTACCGTGGTGATGAAATGGGTGTACTAGCCAGTCAGTAGACACAATCTGTTCCTTCTCCTGTCCATATTTTCCACGTTCAGTCTCGAGAGAGACTGAAACTCGACTTCAGAGATCTCTTAGCAACCGGTTACCAGTTGTCCCCTTTCCTCACACACACACACACACACACACACACACACACACTGAACCAAAAACAGAAGCATGATCGATGTTTTTATCCTCTCTCTCCGTATTAGAGATCTCTGCTTTTTTTTTCTTTTTTTTTTGGGGCTATGTTTGGAGTATATTTTTGCTGTGAAATTTTAATCACGCATGATCGTTCGTCCTGATAGGCCCTGGAGTGTCTCAGGGGTTTTTTTGAACCAGTTTGCGTGGAGTCACGGCACCTGCGTGCTGTACTGGAAACCAGTTTGGCCGACGTCAAACGTTTACCTGGTCTTACTCTGTGCATACTCCCCAAAATGAGCCGCGCATGCGTTTTGACTTTGCTTAGATAAACACATTTTTAAACATACTCGAATATGGAGGTCTGAAATGCATGTTTTTGTTTTTTTGATGTCTGTGTGTATCGTGTGAGTGTGTGTGTATGCACGGCCTCCTACATGTGTGTTCGTGAGTCTGTGCTTGTTCGTCTGGATTTGCGTGTGTGCGGTTATTCACGTACGTGTGTGTGTGTGTGTGTGTGTGTGTGTGTGTGTGTGTGTGTGTGTGTGTGTGTGTGTGCGTGTGCGTGTGCGTGTGTGCGGTTATTCACGTACGTGTGTGTGTGTGTGTGTGTGTGTGTGCGTGCGTGTGTGTGTGTCTGTGTGTGCGTGTGCGTGTGTGCGGTTATTCACGTACATGTGTGTGTGTGTGTGTGTGTGTGTGTGTGTGTGTGTGTGTGTGTGTGTGTGTGTGTGCGTGCGTGTGTGTGTGTGTGTGTGTGTGTGTGTGTGTGTGTGCGTACGTGTGTGTGTGTGTATATTGCAGGTACTGGATGGCAGTGAGAGTCAGTACTCAGGGATGCAGATTGGCACGCTGCAAGATGAGGAAGAGGAGGGTGCCGCTCCGGCCCTGGACGAACCCCTGGAGCCCTTTCCCCAGTCTGCGCTAGGTACGTACCCACACGAACTCGCTCCCCGGCTTACTGGACATGTACTGAATTAACATAAAAAAAACTCCCTTCTAAAAGACCAGTTCGCCATTCTTCGTGTCTTAAACTTCCTTTTTTTGTCCTTTTAGTTTCCTTTCGTAAAGCCACAGTGTTGAAGAATAGCTGTGTCCTGTTTTTTTTTTTTTGTGTGTGTGTGTGTGTCAGTGCTGCGTAAACCCCATCTGCTGGAGGGCAAAGGTCACCACAGACAGGCGTCAGACAGCAGCGTGGACAGATTCGTACCAAAGGAGGAAGTGCTGGAACCCCCTGACCTTGACAACAAGGTGAGTCCACACACTCACACACACACACTCACACACACACACTCACACACACACACTCGCGCGCACACACACACGCAGGTAGACCACAACAAACACAAATATTTGCCTCTTATCCTGGCGCCTGACTTGCTATAAAGTCAGAGACGGACATGCGTTTATCGGTTTTCGTGTTTGCTTTGTCGTTCAGCCGTCGAGGATTAAAGGAGAGATCGGCCACTACACCGACCCTAACGAGGAGCCGCTGGTGCACTGCGTCCGACTGCTGGCCGCCTCCTTCCTGCTCACCGGACACAGAAACGGTGAGGAAACCGCGCGTCCGCCGCGCGTCGCCTTGGAGAGCGCCGGCCTCTCCGGCGTCCTTCGTCACCGTGACGCCGCCGAATCATACGCACTGTGGTTTGAAGGGGCTCGGTGTGTCGGTGTGACTTTGCGCGGCATGGCTTTCGAGAGATTGAACGCTGAGGCGGATGGGCGTGTTTATGGCAGTACATCATTTAGGTTTTGTTTTTGTTTTTGTTTTTTTCTTGGAAGGCACTCAGTGTAATTAAGTGTTTTTGTGTGTGTGTGTGTGTGTGTGTGTGTGTGTGTGTGTGTGTGTGGGTCCATATGTGTGTGTGCGCGTCCCTATGTGTGCATGTGGGTCCCTATGTGTGCGTGTGGGTCCCTATGTGTGTGTGTGTGTGTGTGTGTGACAGGGCTGGTTCCCGATAAGGAGGTGCGTGTGAGCGTGAAGGCCTTGGCCGTGAGTTGTGTCGGGGTGGCCGCGGCGCTCCACCCCGAAGCCTTCTTTAACAAACTCTACCTGGAGCCTCTGGAAGGCCAGCAACCAGACGGTGAGCCGTAACACCGTCCCAACACGCGACTGGTCAGATCACACGTCAGTCATCGCTGCCTGCCTGACGATTAGACAGATCACACATCAGTCACTGATCTGTCCAATCACGGCTGTCACAGAACCTCTTTTGTCTTTTTTTCAGTAAATACACCTCAGCTCTTCCACAGAGCTTTATCTCAGCACTGAGTGTTTCATTAGTAATGTTTTGCTTTAATACCGAATATTTATTTGAACGCGCTGAGTTTTATAGTACTGGTGTTTTAGGCTGGAATTCTGACGGCGGTTAACTGTCTTTGCAGAGACGCAGTACATAACGGACATGCTGAAGTACATAGAACACGGGGACCCCCAGGTGCGGGGGGCCACGGCCATTCTGTGTGGGGCCCTGATTCAGGCCGTCCTGCTCAAAACACGCTTCAGTCAGGAGCCCTGGTTCACCAGTGTCCACAGCTCCACGGGTCAGTCCAGCTCTGCTCCTCCTCCTGCTGCTGCAGCTTCTTCTTCTCCTTCTTCTTTTCTTTTTCCTCTTCTTCTTCTTCTTTCCTTCCTTTTCCTCTTCTTCTTCTTCTTCTTCTTCCTCTTCTTCTTCTTTTTTCCTTCCTTTTCCTCTTCTTCTTCTTCTTCTTCTTCTTCTTCTTCTTCCTCTTCTTCTCCTTCTTCTTCTTCTTCTCCTTCTTTTCTTTTTCTTCTTCTTCTTCCTCTTCTTCTTCTCCTCCTCTTCCTCCTTCTCTTCTGTTCTTTTTCTGTTTTGTTCTGTTATGTCAAGCTGGTATCAGCTCATTTCGGCTTTGTTCTGATCTGCTCAGTTCAGTTGAATTGAGTTCTCTTCTCTTCTGTTCTGTTCTTATCTGTTCTACTCCGGACGTGTCTGTTGTGTCTTGCTGAATTTTCTAACCTAGTGCTGTTCATTCTCGATTGCAATTTGCTGTTTTTTTTTTTTTTTTTATTTTTACAATTGTTTTTATTGATTATTTGTATTGATTGAGCTAAATAGGTCAGTGTATGTGATTATTATCCGTCTGTCTGTGTTTGATCCTCTCCCTCTCTCTCTCTCTCTCTCTCAGGTAACTCGGTGTCTTTAGTGGACTTTGTGCCTTTGCTGCAGAGGAGTCTAAAGGATGAGTCGTCTGTTGCGTGTAAGATGGGATGTTCTGCAGTGAGGGTGAGTACACACACACACATGCACACACACACACACACACACACACACACACACAGCTATCTGTAAAGAACAGAGTTGAAATTTCGTCCATAGTGTGTTGAAAAGATTTATGGTTTGTGTTTTATGGTGAGATTTACAAGGCCTATTTGTGATGTACAGATCAATAAGATTGACTGCTTTGGTCTGTGTGTGTGTGTGTGTGCGTGCGTCCGTGTGTGTGTGTGTGTGTGTGTTTTACAGCACTGCATCATGGCCCTGTGCAGCAGTAGTCATAGCGAACTGGGTCTACAGCTCATCATTGACCTCCTGAGCCTCAGAGATTGCTCCTATTGGCTGGTCCGAACGGAGCTCCTGGAGAGCCTGGCCGAGATGGACTTCCGGTAACAGAGCCGCACTGTGTGCACCGCTGAATTTGGACATTAGATTCCTTAGCCTGGCAGAGTAAAAAGGCCACTTCACCCGGAAACACACTATCAGTATTAGACATTAGTGTTAGTGATACTGGTGTATCAGCATTTTTAAAGTGGCTTGTCTAACTTTGTTTTCTGTGGTGTTTTAGTCTGTCACGGTTTGTGCGTGCTGCTGTAAGGCCACGGTGCTGGAATATAAAGAGGGATACTTTCTGGATGTTTCTCTTTGAGTGATTGTCTTTTTCAACCCTGCTCCTTTACGTTTTAGGTTAGTGAGTTTCTTGGAGAGGAAGACAGAGACGTTACACAGAGGAGAGCATCATTACACTGGGGTAAGTGGTGTCTCTCTCTCTTTCTCTCTCTCTCTCTCTCCCTCCCTCTCTCTCTCTCTCTCTCTCTCTCTCTCTCTCTCTCTGTCTCAGACAGAGTTAGCGTTTAGCATGTCTCACAGTGGGCTTTTTGCTCAGCCCTGTGAAGTTTAATCTGATATATACCTGACATTAACGTCATACATGTGTGTTTGGGTCATAATGTCTTTGATGGTCCCCCCTCTCTCTCCCACTCTTTTTCTCTCTGTCTGTGTGTGTGTGTCTCTCTCTCTCTCCCTCTCTCTCTCCCTCTCTCTCTCCCTCTCTCTCTCTCTCTCTCTCTCTCTGTCTCTCTCTCTCTCTCTCCCTCTCTCTCTCTCTCTCTCTCTCTGTCTCTTTCTCTCTCTGTCTCTTTCTTTCTCTGTCTCTCTCTCTCTCTTTCTCTCTCTCTCTCTCTCTCTCTCTCTCTCTCTGTCTGTGTCTCTTTGTGTCAGATGTTGAGGTTACAGGACAGGGTGTTGAATGATGTGGTGCTGTACCTGTTGGGAGACGATGACCCACGAGTCAGACACGTGGCAGCTTCAACCGTCAGCCGGTACACACACACACACACACACACATACATTTACACGCATACTTATGCACACACACCTATATACATTTACACGCATACTTATGCACACACACCTATATACATTTACACGCATACTTATGCACACACACCTATATACATTTACACGCATACTTATGCACACACACCTATATACATTTACACGCATACTTATGCACACACACACCTATATACATTTACACGCATACTTATGCACACACACACCTATATACATTTACACGCATACTTATACACACACACACACACCTATATACATTTACACGCATACTTATGTACACGCACACACACACACACACACCTATATACATTTACACGCATACTTATGCACACACACACAAACAAACACACACACACACACACACACACACCTATATACATTTACACGCATACTTATGCACACACACACACACACACACACACACACACACACGCCTATATACATTTACACGCATACTTATGCACACACACACACACACACACACACACACACACACCTATATACATTTGCACGCATACTTATGCACACACACACACACACACAGAGGCCTTATTGGCGGTACTATTTATAATGTAATGCATTTGGCTGAGTTTCAGTTCTCTTTTAATTAGCTATTAACTTTGCGTGATTCATTGTGCTTAGAGCTGCCATATTTTCCCCTCACTCTCTCTTTCTCTCTTTCTCTCTTTCTCTGTCTGTGTGTTTATGGGTGTGCACGTGTGTGTGTCTGTGTGTGTGTGTGTGTGTGTGTATGTGTGTAGACTGGTGCCCAGGCTGTTTTATGACTGTGACCAGGGCCAGGCAGATCCTGTGGTGGCCATTGCCAGAGACCAGAGCAGCGTTTACCTGCAGCTGCTCATGCACGAGACCCAGCCTCCATCTCAGTTCACCGTCAGCACCATCACACGGTACATCACGCTCCACGCTGCACTACACTACACTGCACTACACTACACTACACTACACTACACTACACTATACTACACTATACTGCACTATACTACACTGCACTGCACTACACTACACTATACTACACTATACTACACTATACTGCACTATACTACACTGCACTGCACTACACTACACTATACTACACTATACTACACTATACTACACTACACTGCACTATACTACACTACACTATACTACACTGCACTACACCACACCACACTACACTGCACTACACTACACTATACTACACTATACTACACTACACTGCACTACACTACACTATACTACACTACACTATACTACACTACACTACACTATACTACACTGCACTGCACTACACTACACTATACTACACTATACTACACTACACTGCACTACACTGCACTGCACTACACTACACTGCACTGCACTACACTACACTATACTACACTATACTACACTACACTGCACTACACTACACTGCACTGCACCGCACCGCACTACACTACACTACACTATACAACACAACACAACACGCTACATTGTGTCGCGGTCGTTTCCGCTCCTGAATCATGAATGCAGATTTATTCTACTCAGTCTCATTTTTTTTTTTAGTCTCGATTTTTATTTCGTTAGTGGTGGGAGTGGATGTGTGCATGATGTATTTTACGGTTTTGTTTTTATTTTTCCCGCAGGACCTACCGAGGCTATAACCTGTCTCAGGGCGTGGCCGACGTTACCATGGAGAATAATCTGTCCCGTGTCATAACCGCCGTGTCTCACGCCCTCACCACCTCTACCTCCAGAGCTGTGATTGTAAGTCCTGAACCTTACCTTTGACCTCTCACCTTTTACCCATCTAAAATCTCACCTTCCATGTCTAAAGCACTGACTACAAGCCCTGAACCTCACCTTCAACCTCTCACCTTTCTCCTCTATAATCAAACTGTCAGTCTCTCACCTTTCTCCTCTATAATCAAAC
>NC_044505.1:16983552-16988552 GCF_902362185.1 Chanos chanos
TTAAGGAACTCACCCCTGAATTAAGTGACACATTCCCCTGCACGTCTTGGGGTTCAGGTGTAATGACTTGTTCTTTCTTTCGTCACGTTCAGTGTGTAGAGGAGATCTTGGGGTATCTGAAGTCCTGTTTCTCAAGGGAGCCCACGTTAGCCACCGTGTGTGTGCAGCAGGTATGCCTTTCTCTGTCTCTGTCACACACACACACACACACACACAAACTTTTTTCAGCACTCTTCTTCTATTTGTGTTAGCAAAATACTAACTCAGAATAAAGGAAGATGGAAAACTCCTTTTGTGACACGTCTGCCAATTTTTCTTTTTTTTTTGTCGTGTGAAACAAGTGAACCAAAAAGGAAAAAAAAAATTTAACTTTTTCCTTCACCTTTGCCGACCCCCAGCTACTGAAAACGTTGTTTGGGACGAACCTGGCGTCTCAATACGAAGGCAGCTCGTCGAACCCCTGCCGCGCCCAGGGGAAAGCCCTGCGGCTGGGATCCTCCAGCCTGCGCCCCGGCCTGTACCACTACTGCTTCATGGCGCCGTACACGCACTTCACCCAGGCTCTCGCCGACGCCAGCCTGAGGAACATGGTCCAGGCCGAGCAGGAGCAGGACGCGTCCGGGTGAGTGCGACGTCGCACGGACAGGCCTCGCGCTCAGCGTCCTCGTGCCGCCCCTTATCCCGTCTGACGGTTGAGCACTCTTTGCTTTTAGCAGCAGAACGTCTTAAGATGTGTTCACAACTGGCGTGTTGGACGGGTTAAATGCAGAGGACAAATTCACTGCTCACTGTTCACAGCGTGTGTGCGCGATCACGGAAACTTAAACTTAATCGGACGGATAAGGACTCATTCCTGTTAGATCTGATGTGATTTAGAATCTGACGGATGCGCACTGGAAACACACACTCGTCGGCTGACCGCGGATGTTCTGTGTTCTGTGCTTCCGCAGGTGGTTTGACGTGATGCAGAAAGTGTCCAATCAGCTGAGGTCCAGCATCACCAACGTCACCCGCCACAGAGGGGACAAGGTACGGTCGAGTCACTCCCAAACCTTCACTCGCAAACCTGTCGTTCCGTACGGTCTCTGTTTTTTACTGAAATTGTTTGTTTGTTTTTTTTTTTTTATCGTTGCTGTAAGTGCAAACACCTTAATCCTTTTTATTTAACAGTTTCAAGAGGTCACTTGTTATGATGTAGTTGAGAGGAATCTACCGCAAGATATTGTGTTTTTTCCTGTTTATTAGGTAACATGTTCTCAAGGTTTGCTGTGACTGTAATGATCTGCTGTTACTGTATGAAAATAGCAGTTGCCTGGGAGGCAGACGTGGAATGTTTTGATGTAAAATTGAATCACCTCATCTCCTGATAAAGGGTTCTTTTTCATGTGTAGAATGCCATTCATAACCACATCCGCCTGTTTGAGCCTCTGGTGATAAAAGCGTTGAAACAGTACACCACCAGTACCTCCGTCACCCTGCAGAGACAGGTCCTGGACCTTCTCGCTCAGCTGGTGCAGCTCCGCGTCAACTACTGCCTCCTCGATTCTGATCAGGTCAGGCCGATATTCAAATCTACAAATCTACTGAATGTTTATGCGCTAATCTACTGAGTTCCGCTGCACAAAAATGTATAGAGTTCAGGTAGATAACTACACCGTATGTACAGAATTCAGTCAGATAGTTACACACAAGTCGACTGAATTCAGTCAGATAGTTACACGCAAGTCGACTGAATTCAGTCAGATAGTTACACACAAGTCGACTGAATTCAGTCAGATAGTTACACGCAAGTCGACTGAACTCAGTCAGATAGTTACACACAAGTCGACTGAATTCAGTCAGATAGTTAGACACAAATATGGAGAACTCAGTCAGATAACTACACTATACTGTATGTACTGAATTCAGTCAGATAGTTACACACAAGTCGACTGAATTCAGTCAGATAGTTACACGCAAGTCGACTGAACTCAGTCAGATAGTTACACACAAGTCGACTGAATTCAGTCAGATAGTTAGACACAAATATGGAGAACTCAGTCAGATAACTACACTATACTGTATGTACTGAATTCAATCAGATAATTACACAGATATCTTCAGAATTCAGTTGGATAATTACACACAAATGTAGGGAACTCAGTCCGATAACTACACCATGTGTACTGAATTCAGTCAGATAGTTACACACAAATCTACTGAATTCAATTAGATAATTACACACAAATGTCCTGAATTTAGTGAGAGAACTGCACACAAAGTCTAACAAATTCAGTCAAGTAATTACACATAAATCTACTGAATTCAGTCAGCTTATTACATCCAGGCTACTGAATTCAGTTGATTAATTACACCCAAAATACTGAATTCAGCTGAGTCAGTATATCCTATCAACAGAGTTAGTTTGTGTAAAAGACCATATGAAATTCCCATTCTTTTCTGCCAGAGGGCGAATGTTTGTTAGTAAAGTCTGTCTTTCTCTCTCTTGTTGTTGTTGTTTGTTTAGGTGTTCATAGGCTTTGTGCTGAAACAGTTTGAGTACATTGAAGTGGGTCAGTTCAGGTAAACCTTTCTCTGGTTACAGACACATATGCTTCAAAAGCGGCATACTGATCACACATCTGAGCCATTAACATCTCTCAAATGGACCGTAGGGTCTGTTTTATATTACACACGTCTAATCAGACATGCACTCGCTGAACTGTTTTACACTCATTTACCCTTTAAAGTTGTATAGTGTCCTTGGCAGTTCTCTCTAAATACAAATACTGTTTTATCTCTGTGCGTGTGTGTGTGTGTGTGTGTGTGTGTGTGTGTGTGTGTGTGTGTGTGTGCGCGGGTGTGCGGGTGTGTGTGTGTGTGTATGTGTTTGTTTGTATGTGTGTGTGTGTGCGCGTGTGTTTGTGTCCGTGTGTGTGTGTGTTTGTTTGTGTGTGTGTGTGTGTGTGTGTGTGTGTGTGTGTGTGTGTGCGTGTGTTTGTGTCCGTGTGTGTGTGTGTGTGTGTGCGTGTGTTTGTGTTTGTGTCCGTGTGTGTGTGTATGTGTGTGTGTGTGTGTGCGTGTGTTTGTGTCCGTGTGTGTGTGTGTGTGTGTGTGTATGACAGAGATTCGGAGGTGATCGTTCCCAACATTTTCTTCTTCCTGGTGTTGCTGTCGTACGAGCGGTACCACTCCAAACAGATCATCAGCATTCCCAAGATCATTCAGCTCTGTGACGGGATCATGGCCAGCGGCAGGAAGGCCGTCACCCATGGTAAACACAACAGCAAACGCACACACACACACACACACACACACGCACGCACACACACACACGCACGCACACACACACACATGCACACACACGCATGCGCACACACATGCACACACGCACACACACACGGGCATGCACACACACGCACACACATGCACACACACACACACATGCACACACACACGAGCATGCACGCACACACACACATGCACACATACACACACACAGGAGGTTACTATAACAGACCACTCTTGTAATTTTCTGTTTTTTGTGGTTAACAACATAAACAGAAATGTAATCACAAGTGTAGATAGGTGTTTTTTTTTCTTTTTTTGTGGGATATTCCATACACTCTCTCTATCTCGCTCTGTGTGTGTGTGTGTCTGTGTTTATGTGTGTGTGTGTGTGTGTGTCTGTGTGTCTGTGTGCATGTATGCACGTGTCCGTGTGTTTGTGTGTGCTCTTTGCACTGTGTGTGTGTGTGTGTGTGTGTGTGTGTGTGTGTGTGTGTAGATATGTTATATGTGACTGTGTAATGATGTGTGGCTCTCCTCCTGCAGCGATCCCTGCCCTCCAGCCCATAGTTCATGACCTGTTTGTGCTGCGTGGCTCGAATAAAGCAGACGCAGGCAAAGAGCTGGAGACTCAGAAAGAAGTGGTGGTGTCCATGCTGCTGCGCCTTATACAGCACCACCAGGTACAGCCATGTGTGTGTGTGTGTGTGCCTGCCTTATACAGCACCACCAGGTACAGCCGTGTGTGTGTGTGTGCCTGCCTTATACAGCACCACCAGGTACAGCCGTGTGTGTGTGTGTGTGTGTGTGTGTGTGTGTGTGTGTGTGTGTGTGCCTGCCTTATACAGCACCACCAGGTACAGCCGTGTGTGTGTATGTGCCTGCCTTATACAGCACCACCAGGTACAGCCGTGTGTGTGTGCGTGTGCGTGTGCGTGTGCGTGTGTGTGTGTGTGTGTGTGTGCCTGCCTTATACAGCCACCAGGTACAGCCGTGTGTGTGTGTGTGTGTGTGTGTGTGCCTGCCTTATACAGCACCACCAGGTACAGCCATGTGTGTGTGTGTGTGCCTGCCTTATACAGCACCACCAGGTACAGCCGTGTGTGTGTGTGTGTGTGTGTGCCTGCCTTATACAGCACCACCAGGTACAGCCGTGTGTGTGTGTGTGTGTGTGTGCCTGCCTTATACAGCACCACCAGGTACAGCCGCGCGCGCGTGTGTGTGTGTGTGTGTGTGTGTGTGCCTGCCTTATACAGCACCACCAGGTACAGCCGTGTGTGTGTGTGCGTGTGTGTGTGTGCCTGCCTTATACAGCACCACCAGGTACAGCCGTGTGTGTGTGTGTGTGTGTGTGTGTGTATGCCTGCCTTATACAGCACCACCAGGTACAGCCGTGTGTGTGTGTGTGTACAGATGTTGTAGATGTTTATCCTGGTCCTGCAGCAGTGCCATAAGGAGAATGAGGATAAGTGTGTGTGTGTAACGTGTATATGTCTGTTTAAATGCATAATGTGTGTGTGTGTGTGTGTGTGTAGGTGTTGGAGATGTTTATCCTGGTTCTACAGCAGTATCATAAGGAGAATGAGGATAAGTGTGTGTGTGTGTGTGTGTGTGTGTGTGTGTGTAACGTGTATATGTCTGTTTAAATGCATAATGTGTGTGTGTGTGTGTGTGTGTAGGTGTTGGAGATGTTTATCCTGGTTCTACAGCAGTGTCATAAGGAGAATGAGGAT
>NC_044505.1:16998552-17001052 GCF_902362185.1 Chanos chanos
GCTGTCTGTCGCTGTCCGCATGTGCGTGCATGCGTGCTTGTGTGTGTATGTGTATGTGTGTGTGCGTGCGCGCGCTTGTGTGTATGTGTGTGTGTGCATGTGCTTGTGTCTGTCTCTGCGTGTGTGTATGTGTGCGTTCATGTGTGTGCGTTCGTCTGTGTGTGTGTGTGTGTGTGTTACAGTGGCAGTAGGTCCTGGTGAGCAGCTTCTGGTGCCGGAGAGGAAAAGATCAGGCAGAGACTCAGAGGAGGACCAGGTGGACTCTACCAAAGCCAGTCAGTTTCTCCCTCTCTCTCTCTCTCTGTCGCTCTCTCTCTCCCTCTCCCTCTCTCTCTCCTTCTCTCTCTCTCTCTCTCTCTCTCTCACACACACACAAAAACCATCAGTGCACACATATGCACACACCATAGAGCATGCTTTTTTTTTTTGTAAGTTAAGTAGACTGTATTTTAAGCTGTGTTTTGTAATGTCTGTGTGTCTGTGTGTGTGTGTGTGTGTGTGTGTGTGTGTGTGTGTGTGTGTGTGTGTGTTTGTTTCAGATGCCTGTGAGTGGCGGTGTTGTGAGATCATGGCTGAGCTGGTGGAAGGGCTACAGACTGTCCTGGCGATTGGTCACCCTGCTAACCGCCATTTCCCAGCATTCCTCACTCCCACCCTACGCAACGTCATCATCAGTCTGGCCAGACTGCCCCTGGTCAACAGCTACACCCGGATCCCTCCGCTGGTCTGTCACGCAGAGAGAGTGTGTGTGTGTGTGAGAGTGAGAGTATGGTGTATGTCTCTGTGTGTTTAATGTGTGTGTAAGTGTATGGGTGTGAGAGAGTGTGTGTCTCTTTGTGTGTGTGTGTGTTTATGTGTGGACATTGCAGGATTGGACACTGGTCCTGCTGTGTGTGTCTCTGTGTGTAAAGTGTGAATTATATGTTTGTGTGTATATATATTAATATATGTATATGTGTGTGTGTGTTTAATTCGTGTATATGTGTGTGTGTGTGTAACTTGTGTATTTCTGCGTGAATGTTTTAGGTCTGGAAGCTGGGCTGGTCCCCCAGATCTGGAGGGGAGTTTGGTACTGCACTACCAGAGATTCCTGTAGAGTTCCTCCAAGAGAAGGATGTCTTCAGAGAGTTCCTGTACCGCATTAACACACTGGGTAAGGCGCGCCCACACACACACACACACACACACACTCTTATCACTCTTGGGTAAGTCACTCATACGCACTGACTCACTCATCAACAGTCAGGGTAACACATGCATACACACACACACACACACACATCATCAGCACTCTGGGCAGGATAAAAACACACTGATCAACATTCTCGGTGTGACATACACACGCTCACCAACCAAACTCACTGCATAAAACACATACACTCATCAGAACTGTGGATCAGACACGCACACAGACACACACACACAGATACCTTGTATATGTTCCAAATATGTTTGTTTGTTTTTTCTTCCTGTTTACAGCTACACTGTTTTGTTCTTTAATACGCTGGTATTGTATCTGGATTTATGGCTGCCGTGCCCCACTGTAACTGGTATCTTTAACTGGTATTGCAGGCTGGAGCAGCCGGACCCAGTTTGAAGAGACTTGGGCAACTCTTTTAGGGGTGCTGGTCACCCAGCCAATCACCATGGACCAGGAAGAAGAGAGTCAACAGGAGGTGAGAACACACACTCCCAACAGCCAGTTAGGACACATCATCTGATCACAAAAAAACCCCCATCTTTTCTTAATTCACCGCTTTTGTCTGTTTGCATGTGTGTGTGTGTGTGTGTGTGTTTCAGGAGGATCTGGAGAGGACTCAGATTAACGTGTTAGCGGTACAGGCTATCACCTCTCTGGTGCTAAGCGCTATGACTCTCCCTGTAGCAGGAAACCCAGCAGTCAGCTGCCCTGAGCAGCAACCACGCAACAAAAGCCTCAAAGCACTGGACACCAGGTACACACACACACACACACACACACACACAGAAAGACTTGAACCAAGTCCTGTGTTTTAATTTTTGCCTGTGATGTATGGTGTGTGTCAGGTTTGGGCGTAAACTGTCCGTGATCAGAGGAACCGTAGAGAGAGAGATTCAGGCCATGGTGTCTAAGAGAGACAACATTCCCACACACTTTCCTTACCAAGCCTGGGACCCTGTACCATCACTGTCTTCCTCTAACACAGGTATACACACACACACACACACACACACTCACACACACACACACACACACTTTCCTTACCAAGCCTGGGACCCTGTACCATCACTGTCTTCTTCTAACACAGGTATACACACACACACACACACACACACACACACACACACACACACTTTCCTTACCAAGCCTGGGACCCTGTACCATCACTGTCTTCCTCTAACACAGGTATACACACACACACACACACACACACACACACTTTCATTACCAAGCCTGGACCCTGTACCATCACTGTCTTCCTCTAACACAGGTATACACACACACACACTCACACACACA
>NC_044505.1:17006052-17026052 GCF_902362185.1 Chanos chanos
TGTTTTGAGGCAATGAAGAAATTACGCTCTAATCCTGACTTTACTCTGCTTCATAATCTCAGAATACACCGTCATACCCCGTTGTGTTTGTATGGATTATGATTTCTGATGTGTTCGGTGTACCTTTTTTTTGTTTGTTTGTTTGTTTCGTTTTTCCAACCGGCGCAGGATCCGGAAAGGTTTTCCGAGCGAGGCGCGGGTGGTGGCCCGTATCCTTCCCCAGTTCCTCGACGACTTTTTCCCGCCGCAAGACGTCATGAACAAAGTCATAGGAGAGTTCCTGTCCAATCAGCAGCCGTACCCACAATTCATGGCCACGGTGGTCTACAAAGTTAGTGTGCCATTACATACACTCTTATTGCGTATCGCATGTAAACAATAATTACCCCTTTACTTTTTATTCTCAATACTTTCACTGCAAACTTCTTGATCCGTTAATCCTCCCTGCTACATTTGACATGAGGTATTTACCTTATGATTATTTTGATGATAATATTTAACACCAAAGCGTATGTAGCATATTTATAGGTCCTATTGAAACAACACCAAATACCTTAGTGTCAGTCAAATTCATTTATATTTCTTATATTTCTAATAAAGTACATCAAATGTATTTGTGTACCTAAATAGCAGGAGCACAGGGTGTGAAGCAGTGCTCTGTATGTCGAGAGAGTGTGAGATATTTAGCTGGTGTTGACTGAAAGAGGAGGAGGAGGAGGAGGAGGTGCTGAGGTAGCTGTGCTCCCTTTGCAGGTCTTTCAGACGCTCCATGCCACCGGTCAGTCGTCTATGGTGCGAGATTGGGTCTTGCTGTCGCTGTCCAACTTCACCCAGAGGACCCCCGTAGCCATGGCGATGTGGAGCCTGGCCTGCTTCTTCGTCAGCGCCTCCACCAGCCAGTGGATTTCAGCACTGTATCCTGCCCTTTATACTCACACACGCACACGCACGTACACACGCACACATACATATACAGACACGCACACACACACACACACACACACACATATACAGACACGCGCACACACACACACACACACACACACACACACACACACACATACATACACACACACACACGCGCACACACACATATACAGACACGCACACACACACAGCACTCACACGCACACACACACACACATTAATCTATACAAATATGCCACTGACTTTGGGTTCTATCTAGATATAGCAAAA
Source organism: Chanos chanos (assembly GCF_902362185.1). Taxonomy (NCBI): domain Eukaryota; kingdom Metazoa; phylum Chordata; class Actinopteri; order Gonorynchiformes; family Chanidae; genus Chanos; species Chanos chanos. Next base: position 17,007,250 of record NC_044505.1, read on the forward strand.
CATCTCTGAGATGTTTGCTGCTCATAATTAATAGATGAATTGACAGAATGTACTGTGTTTGCTCTCTCTCTCTCTCTCTCTCTCTCTTCTCCTCTTTTGCCCTCCTTAACCCATTGCTCTCCTCTCAGCCTGCCTCACGTGATCAGCCGCATGGGTAAGTCAGACACGGTGGACGTTAGCCTGTTCTGTTTGGTTGCCATGGATTTCTACCGGCACCAGATCGACGAGGAGCTGGACCGAAGAGCCTTCCAGTCTGTCTTTGAGATGGTGGCTTCACCCGGAAGCCCTTACCACAGGCTGCTGTGCTGCCTACAGAGCATCCACCAGGACACGTCGCTATGACGACTGTCAGAAGAACACCGAAACACGTCACCACGTCAACAGACCACGACACACCACATCCTGTTGCCACGAGACCGACAACGAAACACCAGGACCCGTTGCTACGAGACAGACCATGACATAAGACCACCCGTTGCCACGAGACAGACCATGATACACCAGGACCTGTTGCTATGAGACAGACCGCCGTACAGCAAGACACATCGGTCTGAAAGACCACAGCGTTCCAAAATATCACCACGAAACAGCCCTGGCATGTTGCCATGAGATAAACAGCTGTAACCTCTCAATAAGACTACCCATCTTTTACCCCAGCTTAGTATGAGGAGACAGGCCATAATACACCGTGATATGGTGTTGTCATCAGATGACTGATAAATCCCCACTCTTAAACAGACCGCAGTTCACCACGTCACATCACTATGTAACGGATCATGATGTGCCGAGATACGATGGCACGTCACGATCTTTTTTATCAGACAGACCCAGTAAACCACGCTCCACAGGGCACGTAGGAACCGGGAAAACGGCAAGAATCTTGATTGGCCCTCTAGAGAACTTTCCAGATCGACCTGGGCCTTCTTAGAAACCCATCTCCAGACCGCTAGAAGCTATTACCACTGGAAATACTACTACAACTCCATCCTCTTTGGGGTTGCCAAGGAAACATTGCATGAGATGAATCCTTGCTCTTCAATGCCCTGCTCTTCATGGCTTCTGTAGCCTTCCAGGACTCGGTAAGAATGGCGATACACTCCAAGATGTTTGCGTCTGCACAGCTCATCAGGTTGCTAGGAGACAGCTGTCGTAGAACGGAGCGCGTCACCATGGAAACGCGAAAGAGCATACAGACACACAGGCAAACAGAGGATTCCCCAGATGGTTTTCACCAAGCAAATTCCAGATTTCATCAGAGACAGGGAAGCAGGAACGACGGGAATGAGGCTCCACCCGTGCGCTGACCTCTGTTTTCAAAAGCAGGTCAAGGATCAGTTTTCTCAGAATCATTCTCAGTCTGAAACAGGATATCAGGGCTATCAAGACTGACTCCACATCAGTAAACGGCTGGACAGGACAAAATCTACTCCATTTCAGTTCTTTCAAAACAGAACAGAACGACTGATGTTGATACACACACACACACACACACACACACGTGCACCTAGCATGGAGATGTTCGTATTGAGACAAGCACCCTCAACCGGTCTCCAGCCCCGTGTAACTCCTCCTCTAAAAAACAAACAAACAAACAAAAAAAAAAAAGGACCGGAGCGAACATTACGAGTTTTCTCCCTTTCTCTCGAGCTCCCCGCACCGACTCCACTATCTCAGTCATTCCTTTTGCACGAAAGACTTGTCTTATTTTGCCTATAAGATATCTCTAGCACTTGAAGGGGGAGTTGAACGTTGTAATTAAATTTGTATCTCCTCTCGGGCCTGAGAGAGGTTTAGCTCGAATCATGGCGCCGTGAGAGAGTATAGGAGAGTGAGGATTTGGTGTATTTAAACGGGGGGGGGGGGGGGCGCGTTGGGGTTTGGGGAGAAAGAGGTGTGTTCAGTATTTTATTTCCAGTTGTAGTTTTGGTACACAGACATGTAAAGAGATGATATAACTGACAGCAGGCTTTGGTTGCGTTGAGGTGAATCGTCGTAGCGTGTTGATTTTTTGTCTTGTTTTGTTTTTTTTAATGTCAAACACAGCTGTCGACCCACCCCCCACCCCCATCTGAAAAAGACCAGGGGAAACGAAATATGAAGAACCTTGTTTTTGTTTCGTTTTTTGCTTTTTAAATATTAAAGCCATAACTATATTTACAAAGAGTTGAAACTGTACAGTGGAGGAAATGAAATCACCATCTGAACGTCCACGTGTTAGAATGATTCCTTTATATAACAAGTCACAAACGATTTTTATTTTGTTCTGGGAATCATCTTCCTCTTAACACGTTTCTTTGTTCATTTTTACAGTTTGTTTGTTTTTTCCCTCCTAAAATCTCAGAATGTAAGACGTGATTGTATTATTTCGTTCTTATGACTGGAATTCTTTCTTTTAATGATATTTCTATATCGTGCTAAAGAAAAAAACAAAACAAAAAATAAGAGTGAAAAGAATTGTGGGGTAAATAATCGTGCAACTCTACAGGTGCATAAAAATAGTAATCAGTTTAAAGGAGGCAGAGGAGCGGGAAGAAAAAAAAGCTGCTAGTACAACGAAAGAGACCGCGTTCACTAATCCGGTCTTTTCCCGTTTCATCCAACGCACGCACACACACGTGCTCCCGATTTCGATAAGCGGTCTTGATTTGCCCGAGGTTACGGTTCAGTTTTTCGTGTTCATCATTAGCCATTGTCCTTTCCTTAAACGTGGTCCAGAGGTGGAAAAAAAAAAAGAAAGAACAGTCCATGAATTTCTGAACCGCGGCTCGAGATGGGCAAAGCTGTCTTCTCGAGGAGGGTAAGAGACGCGTCTCTTATTCATCAACTGATGACACCGATCATCTTAAACATCTCTTAGGCGCACGTGAATTTTTCCGTGAATGTACGTTTGACAGTTCTGGACAGACGTGCGAGCGAGAACACGGTCCATCGTAGTTTCTAATCATCATGGAAGTAGCTAGTTTTTGAAGGGGGTATAAAATAATTAGAGCTGTCTTAAGGTTTGGTTGAAGTAACTGCCCTTTGGCATTTCTTCCGTTGTCTGTGTTGGATGCCACAGCTGAAGCGCTGACCTACGACAAACTGACGTCTGTCTCTCCGTGCTCTTCTGCTCCTATATGATGTGAGACCATGAGAAAAAAGAAAAAAAAAAACTTTCACTGTAAATATAAGACTTAGTCGAAGATCTGAAAAAAAAAAAAAGTGTCTTGTATATTTAACCTGCAGCATGCAATAGTCTGCTTTCAATAATGGAACATTCTCCATGGTGTATGAAGTACAGTTACTCTCAGCATAGGGGGTTAAAGCGGTCGTTAAAAACAGCTGAGCCTCGTGAAACCCTAGCAACCAAACGGGGCAAAGCTTTGACAACCGAAGCGGCGGGGAGGCATCCCGTCTCCGCGGCAACCGCTGTTGGCCCGCTGCCGTGGCAACAGAATCGGTGGGTTTTTCCTCGTTGCGCTGTGTTCTGAGCTTTAAATAGCTGTCTGAAGTGTCTGATCTGGGAACCGTAAGCCCATCAGCGTTGTCTTAGTAATGAGAATAAAAGATACCCAGCACTTAACGATTCGGATTTATAAAAACACCAATATTGAAGGCTCTCTCTCTCTCACTCTCTCTCTCTCTCTCTCTGACCTCTGACCTCTGATCTCTGTCTGTATCCTTCTTATGGACACTGTTTCCTTCCAGTTAAATGTGACCTCATACACACAGAGGATTAATTAAATTGTAACAGATTTATTTTGGTCCCAGCACCACTCAAGATGATGTATTTACACAATAAAACATTAACTCTTGTGTCGTTTTGCTAGCCCTTTTTAAAGAACCTTTTCGGCCGTTCTAAACGGGTCAGCGTGATGCCAGGACGTCTGGTCAAGTTCTGGAAGCTGATTCAGCTAACAACAACAACAACAACAACAACAACAAAAAAACAAAATCCCAGCTAATGTGATCAAACGAAAGAAAATGAAACCTCATTACTGCCCCCAGCATGCTTGGTCTTTTTCAATTTACAGATTCCAAGACATGAAAAACTGGCCCACGCCCTCCTACTGTGCTAATGAGCTTAAGCATGAGAGTGTGTGTGTGTGTGGTTGGGGGGGGGGGGGTGTTAATGGGTTTACCAGTACTTGGGTTAAGAAAGATATCTCCTTTTTTGTTTTTTGTTTTTTGTTTTTCGTTTCCTTAGCCTGGGCTGTGCTTGGCCATTTGTTGCTGTTGCTGCTGCTGTTCTTGTTGTTGTTTATTTTATTTTATTTTTTATTATTATTATTTCTTTATTTAAAAAAAAATAAGCCAGTCCTTTGCATTCCTTTGGTTAGACGGACATTTTTTCTTTATTATTGGTCTCTGGATCTTTGGATTTGGTTTAGACCGAAATCTAAAAACACTGATTTAAACTGGTCCTTTCCCAGTTAGTCAGTCCTTCACGTCAGACTTTCAAGGTCAAGGTTAGGACTGGGCTGACCGGACTCATAATCTGTGTGTAGGAGAAAAAGTTGAACTTAAGAGCCTGCCTTTTAGAAGTGCTAGGAGGCGTGTGTGTGTGTGTGTGTGTGTGTCTGTCTGTCTACATAAAGTAAAACCTGTCGGAGGCTATGACAGCCCTGTGCTTGAGCTGCCCTACACAAACATCTCTGCATTTATATTATGAATTCAATTCTCTTCTTCAGGCAAATCACAGCACATAAGATTGATGTATTTAATTTAATGGCATATTTGAAGATTTACAAAAAAAAAAAAATATATATATATATATATATATATATATATATATATATATATATATATATATAAATGGTAACTGGAAAAATATCATGCAGAAATGAATAAAATATTTTAAATGTTTCTTTTGTTCTTTTTTTTTTCTGTTCCTTTTCTCGTCTTTTCATTTCAGTCATTTTATGTTTACTTTTTCTTCACTTTTGTGTTCCCCACCATACCAATGTCCAAAACAAAACAAAACAAACAAAGAACCGGTGAAAAAGTGTTTTGTATGTTTATTTTGATTGGACTAGGTTCTTACTTTAGTCTTTAACAGTATTAGGTAGCTGTTTTGGACAGTTAGCAGCGATAATCCTCTCACATGCTCCCTAGGGCCTTAAATGCCCTGGCAGATCAAATTGGGCTGATTACAGAGAGCACACAATGTCATATTATCCACTCACACCCCAAAATTTGACAGTTGTTTTACATAAGAATGGTTAAACTACCCTGGCCCTGAATGTGTAGCACAAGGTAAACCAGAGGCTGCTGATGGATTGATATTTTAGGGGGCATTGGGGGTAGAGGGGATAATTTAACAGGGAAGCATCACCCCTGTCCATGTGATTGGTCTCTGTCTCTGTGCTGTGTCTACGCATCCAAAGGGTTTCCATGGGGACCAAACCATTCAACAACAGTCGAACCTCCATATCAGACCCTACAGTAAATATAAATATATATATACACACAATTTTCAACATGTTTTTGCAGGAGATTTCACAATATTTACAAAGTTTTTAAGTCCTTGTCCTCTTAACTAAATGGTTTAACAAGCAAAGCATTAACCGCTCGTCATGAAAGCTTTTAAATGCTGTTCATTCAGCTTTACTCTGACTGTTTTACAGTTTTACTCTGAAATTTAAACTTAAGTTGATTAGTATATACCATGTATCTAAGAACTTGCAAAGTTGTTCCTTTCCCTTTTTTTTTATTCCGTGGCATCATCATCATCATCCTTTTTTTTTCGTTCTGAAAACACAAGAAACATACTGCCTATTGAAAAAGGGGGTTTTAAAGGCTGTGTAATCCTCTTCAGGACAGTTCTAAACAGTGAAAATGTTAACCTAAAGTGCCTTCTTTTGAATCTGTCAAGAAAAACCCTGACCTTCTATTATTACCATCTGGTCTACCACGTCATTACAACTCCTTAAGCATTGCAGCTGAAAGGCAACAAAAACTTTTGGGGGGGGGGGGGGGGGGGAGGGGAGTAGACATTAAAAGATTTAAACCCGAAAATTTACGAACAGTCTCGAACAGAAACTTTCGGGGCGACCGTTGTCCAGTAAGACACGGTTCAACTTGTATTAAGTCATGTGACCAAAGTCTCCAGACCAATGTTCCCCCCTAAAAAAGCACTTAAACAAGAACACACCTCCTCCTTCTATCCCTACACCAGCTGGCTGTCTTTCTATTGTTTATCCTACGCCGAAGACAAACCGTTACCATGCCATCAAACTTTACATCAGTGAAGGACGCATGTACAACAAGTAAGACATTAAGTTACAGCTTTTGTGTAGATGTTATATGGTGATGTTATTATTGTCTGTGCAATTCAGTAGTCAAACGGACATACAACAGCTTGCTAATATAAGTTAGCAATCTAGCTTTCACCTGAATTTCTTTTTTGATATGGAAATTATTAAACTCCAGGATCTTAGTAGGTATGTGCGATGCCTTTTGAGCATTTTTATTTCACACGGTAAGCGCATACATGTCTTTTACGTTTGGTTTGCAGAGCTGGCTTACTTAATTGGCTCAAAGTCAGGCGTTGACTTGGCCACTCTGCAGTAGCTGAGTGCATCTTACTCGGATAACTCATACCGTTACTCGCTACCCAGCTGTTTCTTTATCGCTGACGAAGGGGTGGAAAACAATACCGAGCAACCTGGCTAACTAGCTTACGGCAGCTGAATAATTCAGCTGATCACAGTAAAGTTATAAGGCAATCGGTATCTTGCAACTTTACGGACGAAGTCTATATAGCCGTCGTTTTAATAACATATACTACTTTCTGACACTTGTTTTGAAGTTTTGAACACCTGTGGAATACCATTCGGCTAATGTATTCCAACCTCAATCGAACTTAGTTTGGGAAGTTTAGGAAATGATTGACAGCTGTTCCAGCCAATAAGTGATACGAAGGTTCTGTGGACATTTTCGGTGTCATGGTTACTCTTTTTAACTCATTGACATTCCTACAGTGGGGGAAATGAAGGCGGGACAGATATCCAGCAAGGGCGGATGCGTTTTCACCATAAGGATTTCGAGCAACAGTTTATTGAAAAGTGTGTGGATTCTCATTTCAGCTATTAAATACCAAGACTTTATGTTCAGCTTTGCACCATAAAATAGTTAATTACATAGGTTTTGGCGAAGAAAAAAAACCACTCCCTTGGCCTGGAGCTGCCGCTCATTTTTGGGCTTAAAACGGGTCTGTGGTCGTTGCCTTGATGTAATATTGTTAAAACTAGAATGTATTTTGGTTCAAAGACAGTGTGCCCCCATGGTCGTCCTACTTTCTACTACGCAGTAAACTGCACTCTAGAGGCTTCTAAGTTGCGTCTTTTCGTCTATGTATTATTATTTGTGGTAGGGATGTAACGTTGGTTTAACATTTATAACTATTCCAGATCCATCACTGAAACGTTATGCAATGACTAAATTAGGACATTTTCTTGACACTATGAGTAGCTTGCTCTCATGTTTATATGACTCGATTTGATTTACTGTAGGCCGAGTAGATTTAATGAACATAGCACTGAGCGCTGGTAAATGGTTGTATTTGTTAACGGCGCCACATGTAGAGAGGCCATTGATTCGTTGCCGAGCAACACCATAGCTATCTTGACTCTCACCTGTGAGACGTAGACCGGACAGCTTCCTATTGGATGGTGGAGTGTGGAGGGAGGGAGCATCCTTTAGTCAGGTGTGTAGGAGAGGGAGAGAAGAGGAGAGTTCGAGTGTATCAGTGAAATACTTCTTAACAGGTAGTGGTCTATCAGGAACTAAACCTTGTGTTAATTTGTTCAGTTTCCCACAACATAAACTCTCATTGTCTCCAATTTTTGCATTTATATTTTTTTTAGGAGTGATATTTGACATGTTAGTACAGGTGTGTTGTTTTTTAAAAACTTAAAGCTGGGGGAACTGTCTGAATTTTTAAGCTGACACATGCCTAGACACGAAATATGTTTGTTTGTTTTTTTTTCTTTTTCTTTTTTTGTCTGAACATATAGTAGTTTGTCATTAATGTGTATTCCGTGATTCTACAGTTATTGCTACTGTATGTCAATCAGGCCGCCTCTAACGGTCTTCATTCTCCTTCCTCCTCAAGGTGCTCTGTGAACTCTCGTCAGGCTGACAGGATGACGCCACAGGGTTAAGCAGTGGTGAGGAGGCGATGTTTTCACTCCAGTGTTGCATTTAGCCCCCCTGCTCTGCATTTGAGAAGCCCCTGGCAGGATAAGCGGAGAGACCATGTTCAGACAGTCAGACGTGGGCAGGAGGCGGGCCAACGCCCAGCCGCCGATGCGCATTAGGGGGGTGGAAGTGGCCCGTGGGCGGGCCGGGTACGGCTTCACCCTGTCGGGCCAGTCTCCGTGCGTGCTGAGCTGCATTCTCAAGGGCAGCCCCGCCGACTACGTAGGTCTCCGCGCAGGCGACCAGATACTGAGCGTGAACGACATCAACGTGTCGAAAGCCTCGCACGAGGACGTGGTGAAGCTCATCGGCCGTTGCTCGGGGGTGCTGCACCTGGTCATCGCTGAGGGAAACCGTGGCAACCCACACATGGACTCCTGCTCCAGCGACGAAGAGCTGGGTTTCCACGACGCAAAGAACCACTGGCTGAGGCCAAAGATGGACTCGAAGACACTGGGGATCAACCGGGCGGAGCGCGTGGTCGCGGAGATGCAGTCGGGCGGAATCTTCAACATGATTTTTGAGAATTCGAGCCATTCCTCCAGCAGCTCCGAAAAGGCCGGGGCTTGCGCGTCCTCCAGCAAACCGCGTCCGCTCTCCGAGCCGGACTTTGCCTACGGGAACACTCGCAGGAGTGACCCAAACCTTCTCTCGGAAGAGGAGATGGCTAAAGTTCTCAACGACGACTCTGTGTTTGTGGACATGTTCGAACCCTGCGAACAGCAGGACAACTTCGCCTTGCTGCCCCCTGCGGACTCAGCCAGTATCCTCAACGTGGGCATGATCGTGGGGTACCTTGGCTCTATTGAGCTGGCGTCCACCAGCGCCAACCTTGAGAGTGACAGCCTTCAAGCGATCCGTGGCTGCATGCGTCGCTTGCGGGCAGAGCAGAAGGTGCATTCTCTGGTGTTGCTGAAAGTCATGCACGATTGTGTACAGCTGTGCAGCGACCGCGGAGACACCCTCGCGACCTACCCCGCTGACAAACTGGCCTTTAGCGCGGTCTGCCCAGACGACCGCCGTTTTTTCGGCCTGGTTACCATGCAGGCCGCCGACGAATGCCGGCCTGGAAGGAGCGGGGAGGATGACGTGGGCCTACGTACTTCGTGCCACGTTTTTCTCGTGGATCCCGAGCTGTGTCACCACAAAATACACCAGGGCGTGGCGAGGCGTTTTGGTTTCGACTGCACCCCTGACCCGGACACGGGCGGCTGTTTGGAGTTCCCCCCCACCTCGCAGCCGCTCCTCCAGTTCGTGTCCGTGCTGTACCGGGACATGGGCGAGTCCATCGAGGGCGTCCGTGCTCGCGCCTTCTTGGACGGCGACCTGGACGCTCAGCAGAACAACAGCACCAGCAGCAACAGCGACAGCGGCATCGGCAACTTCCTGCCCGAGGAGAAAAACAACCGAGTCCTGCTGGTCGACCTCGGCGCCAACCCCGGCCGCCACGTGCCCGCGGGACTTTGGGAAAACCCGCAGATGGGACGCGGCGCCGTCTCGCAAGTCGGCGCCCCGCCTCCGCCGCCGCCGCCGCCGCCCCCGACCCATCGGAACGGTTTTCGGCACGACCCGCTCTTGGACCACGCCCAGCCACACCTTCCGCCCCATTCACACGCTCATCCAGACCCAGCCTCTCTCTCTAGCAGGCATCTGAGCACCTCCTCCCGACTGGACGTCTCAGCCCTCCCCACACGGACGCACTACCCTGCTCACAGCAAGAAGGGGCCGTCCGGGCAGCGTTGGCTACCTGTGCATGTCTTGCGAGACTGGCGACAGGGTCACAGCAGCGATCAGGAATCCTACACCGAGTCCACCGACGGCTGGTCCAGTGCCAACTGCAGCACCCTGCCTCCACCCATGAACAAGATCCCGGCCGACCGCTACCGGGCTGCGGGTGAGATCGCCTCTCAGCCGCACCGGATCCCCTCGCACAAGGACGAGTGGGCGAAAAAACTGTTCGGGGCTGATAAGAACCTCCGGGAGCACCATCATCAACACCAGCAGCATCAGCACAATGGAAGAAAGGGCAAAGAGTCTGAGAGAAAGGTAAGAGGACGTTTTGACTCTGCATGTGATGCACTTGACTCTGACTTCATAAGCAATTCAAAAGTCGTAATTCTGTTCTTTTAGTGTTCTCTGTTCTCTAGTTCTTTTGTATTCTTTACAGCTCATTTGGAGTCACATGTCCACACCATCATCAATATCGTAAAATAACGTGCGATAGCTCTGCACAGCTCTGTTATGTTCCTTATCACTTATACGTGATAATGAGCTAGAGAGAGAAATATGACCCAGAGAAATGTTTGCGAATGTTTCATTTTCCTTTGTATGTTCTCGCGTGCATAGGTCTGCTTTGTTTGGACTTTTTACCTCCTCACCTTACCTTTATCTTGTAATGCATTTGGACGTCTCTAACCAAATATCATGTGCTGTGCTTCTGTCTGGTCTTAATTCGTTTGAATTCTCTGAGACTTTTGGAGACTTTTTTTTTTTTAAGTCATGGCAGACTTATGGTTGATATGTTATTACCAAGAAGGACAAATGCATCAAGTTCTTTCCCCTTCTTTTTAAAGGGAGGAACTTTTAAAAGGAGATTTGAAGAGCAGTTCTGGTTCTATTCATACATGTGTGTCTGCTGGTGAAATGATTTCTGTGTGTGTGTGTGTGTGTGTGTGTGTGTGTGTATGGTTTTGGAGGGAACATGTTAAAACTAACCGAGAGATGAGAAGATTCAGCACAGAGGCCAAACCTTTTATCACCCTCAGGGAGTGGAAAATTTCAGACCCAGAATGGCTCTGATCTCTATCTGCTCTTTCACTGCTGATCCAGGATCAGTCGTAAACAGCCGCTGTCTTGTCTAAATGGCGCAGGGGCAACCAACCTGTCGGCTGACCGCAAGTCAGCTGTTAAAGGCTTGCAGCGTTTTCTTATTGACAACAGGGCCGGCTGTTATCAGGCAACAACCAGACCAGAGAGTTATTGGTGGGCCATTGTGTGTACTTTGCCTCGAAATAGACTCTCAAATCAGAACAAATATTAATGCATGCTTTGTGACTCAGACAGTCTCTGGGGTCTGTGAGCAGTGCTTTATAAAGCACACACAAACACACACACACACACACGCGCACGCACAATTCATGCAGTCAGAGAGAGATAAACAAGGCTGTGTGATATTGGGAGAGGCATGGTAATAGCTTTTACAGGTCCAATAAAAAAGTGTAATTTGCTGATAGATATTTGCAGGACGCTTTAGACCTTTAATTTGACTGGGAACAACGTCGAAATGTAGGTATAGTCACTCTGTGGAGTCACTCTATGGAGCCACTCCATGGCCACTGCACGCGTGTGAAGAGAAAACTCAAAACGAGTCGTCCCTTGCCATGTCTCTTGCCTCTGCTACTTTCATTGCCTAGAGTTTAGATGTCCAAGTTATGGAAATTTCTAGAAACTGCTCTGCTGTATTAGCGGAGTCCAGTCTCATTGTGTGGGGGCTCCAACCTGAGCCAGAAAGACAAAAAAGAACAAAAAAAACACACACAATATGAGGAAAGGAGTGCGTGGCAGAGAGCATCTCGCTCAGTGCCAGTTTACTCAGATATGTTTAGTTTACCACAGAACAAAAACAAACAAACACACAAAAGTTGTAGTGCCACCATAATGGACAGACTCCAGCCCATGGAGTCTGTTTTGTACTGTTTGTTAATGTTTGTTCTATTTTAAGAAAACTTAAGCACAAGGTATCAGACATGGCGCAGTGTTTCGATTGTTGAACTGATTATCTATTGTTCGTTGCATATTTATGTATTTCATATTTGGCATAGCTGCATGTGTGACAAAGTGCTTTAGAACAACACCAGCCTGTTTTTGTTGGTTTGTTGGTTTGTTTGTTTGTTTGTTTTAGGTAAGCCGCAGCCTAACAGGGAGCTCTGAAGTCTGGTTTAGTCCTGTGCTCATCTAGACCTGTAACAAACTGTCTGACTAAACCAGTTGTCTTCTTTTTTCTTTTTTTTTTCCTCCTCCTGTCCCTCTGCTGTAATCAAATCAGTCCCTCCCCGTCTGTTGGCACAGTTCAATTACCCAAAAGGTTTTTGGGGGGTTTTTTGTTTTGTTTTTTTTTTCTTATGCAAATTGAAATTCATCCTGAATTGAGGGTGATTTATTTATTTGTGTGTGTGTGCGTGTGTTAGCTGGCGTAGAATCAAATTTCAGACTGATTTTAGAGACGCACTGACAGTCAGGGTGCGACCTTCCCAACCTCCGTTGCTATGGGGAACCAGCCGTGGCGGAGTCCTTTTCAAAGCAGAGTTCAAACGGGGTCAGCGTAAACACGGTCGTCATGGTAGCCAGTCCAGCCGCTGTCTCGGGCAGGTGGTGGCAAAAAAAAAAAAAAAAAAAGCGTGGCAGATGGGCCTGGTGAGTGGCATCTTGGGAATTGGAGTCCTGATCAGGCGGGGTCCAATGACATTGTGTAGAGAGCACTTGGATGGTGTTTATAAACATTAGCAAAGGTGGCTCTAAAGCCGCTGAGTACGTGTGTTAGCGTCTGCCGCTCTTTTCACTGCCACTTACCAAGCTAAGTACCTAATGCTCTCCAGAGACCAGAGAGAGAGAGAGACAGACCAGAGAGAGAGAGACAGACCAGAGAGAGAGAGAGAGACCAGAGAGAGAGTGACTGAGAGAGAGAGACCAGAGAGAGAGAGAGAGAAAGAGAAAGAGACCAGAGAGAGAGAGAGAGAAAGGGACAGAGAGAGTGACAGAGAGAGAGAGAGAAACCGGAGAGAGAGAGTGACAGAGAGAGTGAGAGCGTGCTGTCTTCTCTCAGGATACTTTTGCATTCAAATCAAACAGTCAGTTTATCGTCGCAGGGGAAAACCGCTTTGCTGTTTTTAAACATGATGAAATCCAACAGCAGGTGAACCTAAAGTCATTTACAACCCAAAGAAATCATTTTTGTAAGGGGACGCTTTTAAAAGTGTCCAGCGGAGAGGGGGGGGTTAAACTAGCTCTTGGATTTAAAAATTGAGATTAGACGTCAGATTACGGTAATCTGGTGTGTTGCTCTCACACACACCAGGCCAGATTATTCAAATTCTATTAAATGTTACTCTGGACCGCCAGCAGGTTTCACTGTTTCGCTGCCTGAGAGCTGCTAACTTTGGATGTCAAAAAGGAAATGAAATGGCTCTTTACAGCGTTAATGAAGGCGAAAATCGACATGTTACAGATGCTAGTTAGATTTTTATCAACAGGAGATACATTGTGAGATAAGCAGTACATTTGTTCTGTTTAATTCATTAAACAGAGAACTTGCATCTGTTTTAGTCTGTGCGTGTGCATGTGTGTGTGCGTGTGTGTGTGCGTGCGTGTGCGTGCGTGTGTGTGCGTGCGTGCGTGTGTGTGTGTGATAGAGAGAGAGTGAGAGTGAGAGTAGATGAATGCTTTGTGAATTCTTAAGGCATATCTAGTCTGGGCTTGCTCCGTGCTTAAGGGTCGGAATACCTGGACCACGTATGAAACTGTGAAACTTGAGGAATTTTTTTTTTTTTTTACAATATAACACATTTCGTCCCGGACGTAACACTGGCTCCCAGGTTCAGAAATACCTCCGAAAGTTTCTATAGGATTTTAAGCGGAATGTAACAACAATTTTTATTTACTCCTTCCCCGTTTGGACAATGAGCAGTTACATCTCAAACATAAACACAGTGTGCAAAAATGTACTACCCAGAGAGAGAGAGAGAGAGACACAGAGAGAGACACAGAGAGAGAGAGAGAGACACACACTGAGAGAAAGAGAGAGAGACAGAGAGAGAGAGAGAGAGAGAGAGAGAGACACTGAGAGAGAGAGAGAGAAACAGTACAGGCTTACGTCTATGTATTTCTTTTATTTTTTTTGTTCCTTTGTATGTGACTGGTTCTGGTCTGTTCATAGGCTACACGGCTTCTGCTGCTGTAAACAGGAAAGATATAGCCACCCCTGATTGATCTCCACTCTGATAAAGCATGGAAATGCCTTCAGGCTCCCCTTCCCCCCCCCCCCCCCCCCCCCCCCCCCACCCTCACCCCCCCCCCCCCCCCCCCCCCCTCCCCCCCTCACGATCTGGATCTGCGCTGGAACAAGCATCCACCCTGTTAGCTAACATCACAAGAAGTGCACAGCTGCCTCTCTCTCCTTCTTTTTTTTCTCTCTTTCCTTCTTTCTTTCTTTCTTTCTTTCTCTCTTTCTCTCTTTCCTTCTTTCTTTCTTTTCAAAGAGGAGTCACGGTGTCCGCCCTGTTAAGAAAAAGGACAGTACGCGATAACGCGCCTGTTTCCGTCTGAGGCTCCACAGCTCCCCTGTAATGTGTGTAAAAAAAAAAGCCCAGTTAACGACAGGGGAAGACCAAAGTTAAAAGGCAGGGGGGTGGAGGGGGGGGGGGGGGGGGTATTAGATTTTCCATCAACACTGGACTTAAAAGGATAGTTCACCGGTGTTTCATACTCTCCCCGTTTTGTACTTACCTTAATAAAACAGCTCTGTGGGTTGTTGGTTTGATGGCTCTTACTTGCTTCGGTAAAGGGGATGGGTTTGGGATCTGGTTTTGACGCCATACGTTCTGAAGGAGCTTATGTCCTTGCTGAGCGGTACATTGTAGCAGTAAGTAATCCACATTTCTTGATGAATGGTAAATGGCTGGACAACGGAGGACTATACGACACTAGGTGGAACGCACTGTAACTTGCACTACTGTCTGTTCAAAATAGATGAAAAAAAAACCAGCCTCATGCATGTGCGGGTGTTTGTCCCCCCCCCCCCCCCCCCCCCCCCCCGGTGTACCAAGCTCGTACCGAAACGTGACGTCCAAACCGTGGTGTGAACCGAACTGCGTCTTCCGTGTTCCATTACGCCCCTGGTAACACTGTATTTGGTGGGAACCAGTAGATTTCAAATGCTGAAATACTGATTGGGCCTTTAACTTTTGCCATGTACTTCCATCGTTAACATCTACAAGGCTTCAGACGTTGGCGTGTGGAGACACAATAATCACAGGCAGTAGAAGCCATGAACTTCTCCTTCATGTGTTTTTAAAAGAGAGAAGGTGTCAGATGACGGAGTGTTAATCTCTCTGAACACATGAATTGATGCCTGAATCGTTAAGGCTGACGTATTGATGGTGATGTATTAACATGCATTGAAGAAGGGATACCCCAGTATTACCCTCAAAATATTCACGTGATCAGAATTTACTCTCGTTCGGTCAGCGTGCACACGTGTGTCAAATTGTGTGTGCGCGCGCACAGGCATGCACGCGCCCCCACGCAGGAGGTATGGAGAGAGCGAGATGGAGAGAGAAGGAGAGAGAGAGAGGGGGAGAGAGAGAGGGAGAGAGAGAGAGAAGGAGAGAGAGGGAGAGAGGGAGAGTGAGAGAGAGAAGGAGAGAGAGGGAGAGGGAGAGCGAGAGAGAGACGGAGAGAGAGGGAGAGCGAGAGAGAGAGAGGGAGAGAGAGAGGGAGAGAGAGAAATCAGTAGATGAAGTGTAAAGACGAGGCAGAAGACACGGGCAGCTGAGTTCTCCCCGTAACCATGGCAACGCCGATGGCCGTTTGATTACGTGGCGCGGTCCGCACGGCTTCAGCCCTTCGCCCAGTCACCTCCTCCTTCCATTAGCTCAAGCAGACACGTCTATTGTCCTGTCTGTCTGTCTGTCTGTCTGCCTGTCTGTCTCTCTGTGATTGAGCGTCGGTCTCTCTGTCCATTAGACTCGTTCTACCGTCTGTCCTCCTCACTGACGGACCACATATTTCTGTCTGTCTGTTAATCTGTCAATCTGTTATCGACCAACCGTCTCTCCGTCTGGTGCCCCCCCCGCCATGTCTGTCTGACGGCTGTCGCGTCCGCTTGCCAGCGTGTCTGTCTTTCCTCCGTCTGTCTCTCTCTGTTTGTTTGTCCCTCGGGCTCTCGTTCAGTCCATCTGTCTGTCTGTCGCCGAGTCTGTCTTGTTCTCCACCTGTCTGTCTGCCTTCGCGTTTGTCTCTCTGCTTTTCTTTTCTCTCTCTCCTCCGACTTTCTCCACGCTCTCTTGGTCTCTCTGTCTGTTTAGGTCAGCCTCCACCCCAAGCGTTTAAGTTTTAAGCGACTGTTGAACCCTGAGGTGACCGATTTATTTGTTTTGGGGAGTTTTTTTTTGTTTGTTTGTTTGTTTTTTTTTCTGAAGGACCTGATCAAATTCTTTTACTGGAAAGAAAAGGAAAAGGCAAAAAAAAAAAAAAAAAAGAACAACCACGTGGGCCCTGAGGTCTCTTCTCCGAAATCCCGCCCCCTTTTAGAAGCGGCGGTCATGTGAGAACACATGTCCGCTGTGCCCTCTCACAATCACATTAAAGCCGGTCAGGATAGTAAGGTTTATTATAGGGGGTTCTCCGTCCGCGACGGGCTTGTGTTTGTGTGTTTGTTTAGACTTGTTTTCAATCCCCCCTGACCTCCTTTCTACTTGTATATGAGAAGGAGACATGTGGATGTGGGCTAATATGCTGTATGACTCCACAAAACACACATCTCCTTATGAACTAACTCCTTATGCCCTGATGGGGGAAAGGATGCTGAGCGCTTAGGGGGAACAAATGATTGTGTGTGCGTGTGCTCTCTGTCTCCCTGTCTCTCTCGAGTCTCCCTGTCTCCCTCTCTTCTCTGTCTCTTTCTCTGTTCTCTGGTCTTTTGTCTCTGTCTCTACCTGTGTCTCTCTTTCTCTCCCTGTCTCCATCTGTTTTCTGTTTTTATCTCTGACTCTCTCGGTGTCTGTCTTTCTCTGTTCTTTCCTGTCTTCCTCTCCCTGTCTCTCTCTCTCTCTCTCTCTCTCTCTCTCTCTCTCTCTCTCTCTGTGTTTTTGTCCTTCCCTGTCTCTCTCAGTGTCTCTCTGTCTCTCTCTCTCTTTTTGTCTCTCCCTCTCTCTCTCTCTCTCTGTGTGTGTTACTGTCTCTCCCCATCTCTCTTTGTTTCTGTCTGTATCTGTCCGTAGGTTGCAGTGATCACACGTCCCTAACACATGAGAAAATAGATTTACCAGCTTAGGCAGGAGAGTCTGGAGATACCATTGTGTGTGCATGGAAATGCTTGTGTCTGTCATATACTCTATCATACTCTTATTTTCTCATTTCTCTGTGTCTCATTTCACTGTGTATGTGTGTGTGTGTTTTTAGTGTGTGTTTTACATTAACTCTTACCTCTCCCTCTCTCTCTCTCTCTCTGTCTCTCAGGGTGGAAGGTTCCGGGGCATCACTATGGGCTTTCCTCAGCGTTCCTCGGGCCGAAGATCTTTCGGGCGTTCCAGGCGCCTCAGCCTCGCCCGTTCCCTCGACGACCTCGAGGTAAAAATTCCAAGACCTTTCCAACCGTTCCAAACACTAAACCCTTAGACTCTCAGAACAGAAGTGCCGCGATTCCCCCCCCCGGAACGAACAGGCCGTCGGATTCTCGGTTCGACCGTTTATCTGTACTGCATCTCCAATCCGATGTGTCCCAGTCCAGCCGTGAACGTCTCGAAAACGCACATATGAAATCAGAACAATTAAAGCGCTCAGCTGGGCTGCTGTTTTTTTTTTTTTTTTAATCACACATCAGTGGGAGATTTTCCATGTCTTTGATATGAGAGAGAGAGTCAATAAGGCATTTAATGTGGTAAAATATGCCCCACAGTTGCATGAGTTATTCTACCGTTCTCAGTATGTGACTGCCCCCCCCTCACAAACAATAAAGGGATTGATAAAGCGAAGAGAGAGACGGAGAAAGAGAGAGGCGGCATGCGTCGACGTGTGGTGTTTTTTTCTTTTCTTTTTTTTTTTTTTTCAATGTTTTATTTTTTCCTTCTTTTCTTTTTTTTTTTTTTTTTTGCAGTTTTGAGGGCACGTGAGTTTAATTTTAGTGTCAGAACGCACATGGAGGAACGCCCCCCCCTTTCCACGGTCACGTGACGCACACACACGCACATGTGTGTGTGACAGGGGACGAGTCATGACGGGTGTGTCGTCATGGCAACGGAGGGGCGAGAGAGAGAGAATTCGGGGAGGATGCTGTTTGTGAGAGAGAGAGAGAGAGAGAGAGAGGTTCCCACACGTCACAGATAGAGACACTAGGAGGACTAAATTTGTCTCACATCCACAAATATTAAATTCTTAGGGTTTTTTTTTTTGTTTGTTTGTTTGGTTGGGTTTTTTTTAGTTTTATTCCAGTTTCATTTTGGAAACGGTTATCTGATGGGAAAAAAAAGGCTGAAATTATTTAATTTCTCTGCGTTGCAAGCCAGTTTAACTGAATCTGACTACTACACATCATACCCAAGACTTATCAGAAATATACAGGACTTTTCTCAGCCAGTAACAGACGTTCGCCGTATTAAAGCCGCGTGTATGACACGATTTTAGAAACAACATAGACCCTCTTCCTCTGTCCTCTTGGGAATTTGTAGAACTGTACAAGCTCTAGTAACCCCCCCCCCCCCCCACCAAACACACACACACACACACAGACAAAGCATGTGTAAACAGAGTAATACTGTGTGCGACTATGTTGCAGTTGTTTGCTAAGTTGTTAGCCGACGACAGCGGTAATGTTTGTGTGACTCTGATAAAATCAGAGGGGGGAAAAA
>NC_044505.1:17031052-17036052 GCF_902362185.1 Chanos chanos
AATGTGGTCTGGTAGTTCACGAGACACCATCAAGTTCAAAACTGTTGTATAGATCAGAACCCCCCTTTGAGTCTTTGTGGTTGGCATAGTGTAATGTTAGTGTAATATTAGTAATGAATTATGCATCTCCTGTGTCTTCCTGTTTGAATATTTAAACAGAGTTTTAATAAGCCTCTTTTCATAAATTGAGAACATAATATTAACATCTCCTTGTGCTTGAGGTTATATCAATGATGCAGTTACATTCAACTCTTATTTAATATTAAGTGAACAGATCACTCAAATTAGGCCTCTCGGTTTTATCTTCATTTTATCACTCATTTTCCTCCCTGAGTGTGTTGAGTTTTAATTGTAGGAGCGGTGCAGGTGTGTGTGTGTGTGTGTGTGTGTGTGAGAGACAGAGAGACGGTTGACACAGCAGAGGGCAGTATTGAGACAGGTTTCAGCTTTTGGGGGGGGGAGAACGAGAGAGCGAGAGAAAACGGTTCCAAACATGATAATCTGGAGGTTCGTGAGCGTGCACATGCTCAGATGAGCCTGTGTGTGTAAATTCGTGTCCTGCTTTCAGTTTTGCGCTTCAAGAGAAAGAGCCGCCTCCTTCATAAACCACTTGTGACAACCAGTATGACTGTACAGTCGCTCTAAACGCAGCGTGTCATGTTTTCACATTCCAGCTTTCTCATTTTGAGTTACATGGGTTCTTAATGAGCTATGCTACTCAGAATTATAAATGTTATTTTTTGGGGGTGGGGGGGGGGGGGGGGTGTGACTGTTTCATTCAACCAGCTAGTTTAATCCCACTCCTGCTTCTTTTAAAGCTCTGGCTTGGAATGAGGACTTAGTCCCAGAGTGCCTAAGCGGACAGTGCTCTGTGTGTTTTTGGCTCCTGAGAGCTCACGCTGGGGGCCACCTCTGAGGGGAGAGAGAGAGGGAGAGAGAGAGACTGTTGGCGCACTCGTTCATCTTACTCGATTTTTCTCTCTCTCTCTCTCTCTCTCTCTCTCTCCCTCTCTCTCTCCCTCTCTCTCTCTCTCTGCCTCGATTCAAGGCTGCACCACGTCCGTCCATTTCACCGACGTTTCTTAATCGAGCGACTCGGATGTATTACCGAACGTGTCCGAACCCAAATGCTTCTTGGACAGCCTGGGTGAGCAGAGTCTTGGTCAGTGGAACGTGGCTGAGATGCAAACACATAAGCCTCCAGTTGTCAAGGGCCTCTACCCTTACCAGTGGGCCAGTACTGCACTGTGTGGACTCCTAATGGGACTTGTGACTTAAGTGCAGCATTTAAGTGAAGTATTAATAAGTAACGATTAAAAATGGATCGGTTCACTTACTACTCACGCGTGCGAGTGTGTGTGTGTGTGGGGGGGGGGTGTTCATATTCCGCAGTGTTGTGGGATTTTGATCTGTAGATTCAGTTCCACTGTGAAATAGTGGGTTGGACGTTTGCTGACATTGGGCCTCCTAAAGAGAAGGATGGGTTACTCCTTCTCTAGACCCAGGCGCCAGAACTCGGCTCAGTGTTTTGCCCGAGAGTGATTGATCTGGGAGCTAGACACATTAACTGACTATCTTTTAAGTTGATTGATTTTTGGAGTCCTCCTCTGGAGATGCAGGAACATGGAACATTAGCCCCTCATCAAGTGTATATTCCACATTTGCATTTCAGCATTGATTGATGTGTGTGTGTGTGTGTGTATCTATCTATCTATCTATCTATCTATCTATCTATATATATATATATATATATATATATATATATATATATATATGTCTAGACCTGACATATTGTCCTAACCATAATCTGGAGGGGAGAAGGTATGAGGCGGGCCTCCGTTCTGACTCTTACTGGATGGAGCCTAAACTGTTATAACCCTACTGATACTAACCCTATCCTCGCAGAACCCTAGGGATCTAGTGTGTATGTATGTGTGTGTGTGTGTGTGTGTGTGTATATACTTTTTTTCATCCCCAAAGAGTGATCTTTCGTCCCGTGGTGTACGAAGCTCCTACTCAGCACATCTGCTCTATGCGTTTAATGGCTGAGATCAAACACGTCGGACCACAGACACAACGACCACATGTTGAAAATAGAAGCCTGGGATTATTTTTTGACATTTCGATTGCAGCGTATCGTATGTCCCTCCGAGCAAAACCAAGTCGTTCCAAAGCCCGCAGCTGGACGTGCCTAAACGTTCTGGCGTTTGACTTTATTAAATCTGTTTGAAGCGTGCTGGTTGGTCCAGACCGCTGGGTCTCATCCAGTCAGCGAAGCTATTGGTGCCTCTCAAAGAGGGAGCGGGTATGTACATGAAGATGAATTTTTTTTTGGGGGGAGGGCACCTTATGCGATGGTTGATGACGATCTCTTAGCGAGGAGGGCGAAGTGACGATCAAGACCCGGAACGCTCTACCAAGACGGTCGGAAATCAAGCACCTCGTGATCTGTGGGCGAGGTCTTCCCGCGTGGCCCCCTCAGACAAGGCTGTGTCTGTCCGTCCTTAGCGCGTGGAGAGGAAAGGAGAAATGGGATGCTGGCGTGGAAAACAGAATGGAGAAAAAGGCAGAGGGAAGAAGGAGAAAGACATTTGAAAGTAACCTAAGCATCCTAAGAATGAAAGGCATTTAATGATTAGATATGTGAAAGAAGGACATGACGCTGATGACAGGAACCCGCGTTATCGTCCACTGACACAAGCCTAGTGGACTCTGATGTCATAGAGGCTGATTTGAAACCTTATAGAATTTCGGAAGGTTCCACCCCTTGGAAGTTTTAGCTTCACTTTTGTGACATCACAGCTCAGCGGGCTGTGATGTCACGGAGGACGCTTTGAGAGACCACGAACATTGGATGGTTCCACTCACTGGAAGTTTTTGCTTCCCTTTTATGACATCACAATGTACCAACTGAAATGCTTCATTGTCACTTTATAAAGATAAGTGTAGCTAACAGTCTGAGGTCATAGACCTTGATCTCATTCCTGTTAAAATCAGTGCATACTTTTTAAAACTGATCCAGATGCGCTGTTAGAGAATGTGTTTACAATTGTCCCATCAACAGTATATATCTGCTCTTGACGGAGCTTTTCAAATCGCACTGGGATCTTTGTTTTCTGCCAACAGTTCAGAGAGAGAGAGAGAAAATGTGTGTATGTATGTATATATATATATGTGTGTGTGTGTGTGTGTGTGTGTGTGTGTGTGTATATATATACATATATATATGCGCGTGTGTGTATATGTACTGTATGTGTGTATGTATTTTTTCTGTTTATCTATTGATTGATTGATTGATTTCTTGGAGAAGGACGGGGCAACAGAGGGACTGAAAACAAAGTTTACATCATTCTAAATTAACGTGGCAGTTATTTTGACTGGAAGCGCGGCGTACTTTTTCGTAACATCGAAAACATTTCACCGTGTTGCTAAATCGATCAAAGACAGCTTGTGGTTGGAACCCGAATACCCACCCCAGTTCAGACTGAGCTATATAAATATTATGAACCACTCTGTGTACTGAAAGTGAATAGGAACGAATCAGGCCAAAATGGGGATTAGCGAAAAAAAAAAGAAAAAACGAAAGAAAGAATGACCACCCAGAATCAAAAAGACAGAGTTCATAAACAGTTCTTAAAAGGTTCAAAACCCTCTTTTCATAAATCTCAAAACACCAGCCGTCACAAACGGTCCTCCAGCCCCGATAGCGAGGCGAGGCGGATTAACGTATTTATGAAGGGGGTGGTTTTTTTTTTTTTTTTAGCCTCAAAGGGGTACAGGAAATTGCCACTCGACGCTCTGGCACGAAACATCCCCTCCGCCCGGACGACGTCGAACGCAAGACGTCTGGAATCCTGAGGTCGTTTCCCCCCCCTTCTGTTTCTGTTCGGCATCCGAACTTCAGGCAAACCTTTTTCCCATTAACTCTCCCCCCCCCCCCCCCTCTTCTTTTTGGACACATTGCATCATGCCCAAAAAACTACACCCCTCCGCTCTTCCACACCCCCCCCCCACCCCCACCCCTACCCCCAACTCCCTTCCCCTCTCCTCTAACCCAATAATGACTCTTTCACTGCAAACCCTCGACTCCTTCACACCCCCTTCACTCCTCTCTCACCTCTCCAGGAGGAAAGAACCACGTCCTACAACGTGTGTGAGAGAGAACAAGCGCTAAGCGCTCCGCGCAGAGTTTAGAGTTTCAGGGCCGCGCACGCTAAATCTTTCAAACGTTTTGGACTTGAGTCGGAGGATCGTTTAAGTTAGTCGTAGAGCGCGAGGGACCGGGGGGGGGGGATTTATTTCGAGTTTGGAAGTACAGCCAGAGATGGAAGGAGTAGTTGAGTAAGCATTTTCTTTTCTTTTCTTTTTTCTTTCCTTTTTTTTTTTTAGGGGTTTGAGTCCTCAGAGGTGGGGGGGTTGTCTAGTCTGTGCTGTCTCCTCTGTGGAGGTTGTCTGACATTTGCAAGACCAGCTGTGGTCTGATTGGTCTCTGTGGCTGTTTTTTTTTTTCTTTTTTTTTTAAACAAAGGAAAAGAAAAGAGAGAGAGGGAAATTTCAAGCATGATCGTCATCTGGGTTCCGCATTTTAAACAAAAAGCGTATATCGGTTCCTGCTGTGGACCCACGTTGCCACAGTAACGGCGAGGGAATCAGAGGGGAACTTCCTCAACGGCGGGACTGAGCGACTGTGTGCGACTGTGTGCGTCTGTGTGTGTGTGTGTGTGTGTGTGCACGCGTGTTGCCGTGTTCGAGTCAAAGAATGTGACAGAGCTTGGGCTCTCGGGAGGCATGGCTCCTGCAGAGATGCATGTGACGCGCAGTTGTCACATGCCCCGCCCCGCGGCCGTAGCTCAGGTGTGTGATCCCGTACGTGCGCCCTAGCCCGGTCGCCGGCGTCTCTGACCAGGACGCGGCCATGAGTCTGAAAAAGAGGTTCTCCTTCAAGAAAGTCTGTTACTTCAACACGGTGAGTTAGAGGAGCTAAAACAACATCCCCGGTG
>NC_044505.1:17041052-17058552 GCF_902362185.1 Chanos chanos
TGTTCCTGAGGCCTGACCCCAGATTGACCTCTGGCCCATGCCGTGGTTCTCCGTAGGTGACACGTCGTCAGAGGTGAAGGAGAAGAGAGATGTCCGCTATTGAAACCGATTGTAAAAATGAATAGTGTGTCGTGTCGAGATTGTGCCTGGGTCCCTTTCCCTCCACAAGATATAGTGCAGACGTCTGTGTACAGCCTCTTGATTGAATTCACGCTTCCAAGCAAGTGTGTGAATGGCAGGGGAAAGAATTTCATTTATCAGTTCTTCAGCAGCGTTATCAGCAGCAGTGTCTGTAAAAGCTGTTTGGATTGAACTGAGTGGAAACAATAGAGAGAGAGACAGAGAGAGAGACAGAGAGAGAGAGAGAGAGACAGAGAGAGAGACAGAGACAGAGACAGAGACAGAGAGAGAGAGAGAGAGAGAGAGAGGGCAGCAGCAGCAACGTGAACTTGTGCAGTTTTATAAATAGCTCCTGAGATGTGTGTGTGTGTGTGTGTTGATGTGTGTGATGAGGCTGTTTCTCTATCTGACCTTTTTGCCCACATCTAAAGGAAATGACTCATTTAGGTCTTCTCCTACACACACACACACGCACGCACGCACACTCTCTGAAATTGTAATGGTGGTGCTCTATCTGAGGGAAAATATATTTTTGGAATTGTGTATGAGGTGCACTGACTCAGTGTCTCAGTTCTAATTTTGGGCTATGGTTTGACAGCGTTATTTTAAGTGACTTTTAATGACTCATTAATCGCAATGTGTTTCAATCTGTGCCCCAGCACTTTTTGCATTTCACCTCAGTGAAAAATAAAATAGGTTAAAATAACAAGAATCTTGTTTGACTCTTTGAATCAAGTGACATGCCTGAGTACTGTCGGTAGGCAGGTAGGCATGTCTGGGCCAAAGAGGCGTGGCTTAGAACATGAAGGTGTGACTTTAAACGTGATTGGCACATCTCATTTCCTATTGTTTGCAACTCTCTCTCTCTCTCTCTCTTTCTCTCTCTATGGAGGGGGAGGGGTTTACCTCTGCAAACTCAAGTTTGTGTGTGTGTGTGTGTGTGTGTGTGTATAAAAAAGTTTTTACCAGTAAAACAGGAAGAGCTGGTGATGTGTGAGTGAGTGTGTGTGTGTGTGTCAGTCACATTCTCAGAGAGCACAGCCTTTGTTCCAGTGTTACAGAGTGAGTGTGTGTGAGTGTGTGTATGTTCGGGGGCTGCACCTCACTCATGTCTCTCTGTGTTCTCTTACAGTCTGCGGCGGTCTCTGACGGTGGTGAGTAAACTCTTACTTTATCAATTCCACATTAGTCTACAGTATCGATCATCAAACACGCTGTTGTTTTGACTTTAACTGAATTAGCTCTTGTGACAGCTTGCGCTTTTTCACTGTCTTGTGTTTTTGCTTTCTGTCTTGTAATGAGTCTCCCTTTCTTTTAGTGCATTTTGTTTCCTTTTTTTTTCTTCTTCTTCTTCTTCTTCTTCTTCTTCTTCTTCTTCTTCTTCTCCTTCAGTAGTAGCGTTTTAAGAGGCGAATGACTGAATTTACTGTGTTCTCATGTCCTTCTGAGAGTGTGCCCTCTGTTTCTCTGTGGATAGGCTTCTGTCTCCTGCCACCTCAAAAACCCACCTTTCCTCCCAGTACACACAGCGTCTTCACCCTTCCCCACGCTTCCAGGCTCTGCTGTCTGTATCCTGCTGGTTTTTTTTATTTATTTATTTTAATTTATTTATTTTTTTTCTTACCTTTCTGTCCTACACCACTTCACAGACTCTTTGTTCTCAGTCTCCCATTCTCCATATCTGGTATAACTCTTCCACTCTGTCAACACACACACTTTCTGTTTTGTTTTTTTGTTGTTGTTTTTGGGGGGGGGTTTTTTTGGCTTTTAAAACTTTTAAATGCTCTTGTCTAACCATCTAGTCAACTACTCTTCTGCCAAACTGTCTGTATCTTATCGCCGTAACGCTTCTCTGTCTGTAGACTCACATCTCATCGTAACTTTTGTTAGTTTTTAATCTAGCCTCTGTGACAAAGGGACAGACGGATAGATGGAAGGAGGGATACATAGATAGATAAACACTTACGTTTGTACGTAGAGCGGGCATGACAGACGGATAAACTGATAGGTAGGTTTGGTGAAATGGAGTCGAAAGAAAACGTTGGCGGAGCACCAACTTGTCCGGTCTTGCTCGATAAGATTGGGTTTCTCTGAATCCTCTAGATTTTCTGTGTGTGTGAGAGAGAGAGAGAGGGAGAGAATTTTGGTGTGTTATGTACAGACATACCTACAACAGTGACTCTTGACGTGTTTGACTAACAGGGTCGGTCTCACACCCTGGGTTTGAGAGTTAGATCTTGAACAATCTGATTTCAGATCAGTTCTTAAGTGGCAACACAGTCTATAGATTATAGAGCCCCTGCAGGTTTGCAGTATGCAGTTCTGCTGTCCATTAACTTTAACTTTCATGCGTAGCCAACCCTTAACACGCATCATGTCAACGATGCCAGGTTTTCTTTCCAAGTTGTTGTGTAATATTCTGTGGTATTTAAACTGACCGCTTAAAATAACAGTGTTCTGCTATTTATATCTTAACCAGAGAGTGGGTAGTCAGCAGCCGAAATGAGAAAAGTTTGGTATTGCTCTTCTGTGCTCATCTTCAAAGTCAGTTTAAATCAGATCTTCAGAGTGGGAGTGAAAATTAGATTGGTCTTCCCCAAATGCACCCAATTTGCATGTGCGAACGGTCGTGTGAATGTTTGTACAGCATTGTCAGGGCGTCAGAGCTTTCAACTCCTGTGCATAATAAAGGATTTTGGGGGGGGGGGGGGGTTCAGGTCCTGACTCACACTGGCAACATTTTCATTTATAGGCTCTTGTTCACAACTGCGTGAGCGCTTGTCTGTGACAATTTGTGATCCTGCTTAAACCCACAGGGTTGATGGGAGGAGGGACTCTGTCAGCGTGTTCTCAAATACTGTATTTTCTTCCCCTTTTATTGCTTCTCTATTGTTGTACAAAGGTGTCATTGTGTTAATGAGACCATTGCAGTAGCTGAAGCAGTAGCAGCAGAAATTTCCCAGAATTTTCTAAAACGTTCTCTCACACTTATGGTTTTGAAGCATGCAGAGGTCACAGGTCACAGTTTAAGGTCGCGTAAGGTCGAGTAAACCTGGGCTCTTGAAGCAGCCGTGTGCATAAAGATTTCTCCCTTTTTTTAATCTTTTCTCTCTACCCCCCCCCCCCCCCCTTTTTGCAAATGCTAAAGCGGCCAGGTATACGCTATCTCTGAAGTTAGCATGCATGCTAACTGTTTTTAAATTGCCACTGCTAACTGCTAAAGTCCTGTCCATCCATACATACAAGAATACAAGACTACTATTTGTTAGGTTTCACTCTGTAGTTTCACTGAGGGCCGTACATTGTATTATAGTGGCCCTAGTTGAAAGTGCAGCACTTCTTTAAGAGCGTGGAGATTAGCAGCCTCTCCGTATGCTAAATTGCAGAGACTCCATTTAAGGACACAGCCTTCTGTTCCGCTAAGAATGCATCAATACATAACATTAGAGATTAGAACGCCTACGTTGTCCTCTGGCGGCTTCTACCGTCCCCACAAGCCTTCCTTCCCACGTCAAGTTTTAGTTTTCAAAGTGTTCTGGCAAGGACCCCCCCCCCCCAAAAAAAAACAAAAACAAAAAACAGAAAATCAGCCGGCTTGTCTGTCAGACCCTCCAATCGAAGACCAGAACAGCAAGGACCTGCCAGGATGTAATGTAATGTTTGCGTTACGCGTGTGTGTGTGTGTGTGTGTGCGTGTGTGTGTGTTGGTGTGTGTGCATGTGTGTGTGTGTGTGTGTGTCGGTGTGTGTGTCGGTGTGTGTGCGTGCGTGCGTGTGTGTGTGTGTATGGATTAGGGAGGCTGTTGTTGGTGCGGCCGCAGTAGGACCCACATTAATATTGTATTGTAGGATCCTGCTGCTACAGTCGTCTGTATTTCCCTCTCCTTTTCTCCATGAATTATTCACCTGTTCAGGCCACAGAGGCCTTTGTGACTGGGCCGCTGTATCTGTTTCCTTCATTCTGTTGTGTAAGTATGTGTGTGTGTATGTGTGTGTGTGTGAGTGTGTGTGTGCGCGCGCGCACGTCCAGTGCCATTCAGCCTGTTCTTCGTTGTTGCTCTCACTCCTCTCAAACGTCAGTTACAGTTGCGTGCGCATGTTTGTGACAGTTGTTCATGGGATGATCTTCCATTAGCTCCACCTGCACCCTGTGTGTGTGTGTGTGTGTGTATGTATGTATGCCTGTATGTGTGCGGAGCTAGTGTTATGGACATCAGGGCCTGGCGTCCCGTTGGCATGAAGTATTTGGTGAGGTGGCACCACAGTGGTTCATACCAGCTTTACCCAGGTAAGCAGGTCTGGGCAGTGACGCTAACCTGTTCTCCAGAGCTCGAGTTCTAGGAACAGCCCGTGTGACGAGTCTCTTTGTTGTCCCTAGAGGGGTTAGTTAAATATTGTTTATTGTGTTGTGTAAATATGGTGTACATTCATATTTTATTTAAAAAAAAAAAGGGTTTGCTATTGAGGCCTGCAAAGGAAAAAAAAAAAAACCCACGCGGGGTTCGAGGAAGTCTTTGGTCCTTATCACACAACTTAAACATGTCGCTGACGTTTATTTCACAACCAGCGTTGAAGTATCAGGCGTCTCATGTCTCAGGACGCGCGTTTGGTCCAGACAGTGCGGTTTCTCCCTGCTGTTACCTTATTCTCCTCCAGTTCTCACCTGCAGCTCCTATTCAAGCGACAGAGACGTTTAAAATCCCTTGTTGTACTCGTATTCTCACGACTAGTGTGCTCTTATTGCTGAGTTGACCTGTTTCTCTCGTCTCATACATTTCATTGTACCGTTGACCCTGTGTTAACCTACATATGACAAATAAACTCTTAACCTTATAAACTCTTAAACTAAAGCTGGTTCGGCGCTAGGTCCAGCCGAGTGTTTCCGGTGTCAGAGGAACACGAATGGAAAGTTGGGTGTTAAGCGTCGGGCCATGGACTTATCTCAGTTCTCTGGCCTCGTACCCTCAGGATTTCTGCGTTATCATTATCGTCACATGCACGTCGGACCTGCTGAACGAGGCCCCGAGGGCACCCCATTTTCAGCCCCTTGCTCTAAATTTAGCCATGAAGACTTTATTATAACCATGGTGATGTTGTGTGGAGACCAAGCCTGTATGTCCCTCCAGGCGTTTTCAGGAAACTTCCGCGTGTAGAAGTTGTTGATCATCCTCGGAGAGTTTCCGGAATTTTGATAAGCCCACGCGGCGGGTTTGTCAGCGTGCTGGCGAGCGCTGTTTTGAAGTTTGGCACCAGTTGAGCGAGTGAACGCAGCATAAAGTTGAAACTGTGCCTTAGTTCTTCAGTTGTTTGTGTGTTGACTGTCAACAAAAAAAAAGCTTGAGAATTTGTGTCTGTGCATGATTATTCGATGATCCTCATCCGGAGGCGGAGCATGTGTACGTGTCTTTTAGCCCATACACGTGGGCTGGCGGTTTGTTGTCTTTTAACGCTTGTTTACATAAATGTGTCTAATAACCATTGCATGGGCGTTGGCATGAAATTAACACACATTCGCGCATGAATGTACT
Source organism: Chanos chanos (assembly GCF_902362185.1). Taxonomy (NCBI): domain Eukaryota; kingdom Metazoa; phylum Chordata; class Actinopteri; order Gonorynchiformes; family Chanidae; genus Chanos; species Chanos chanos. The sequence continues at coordinate 17,046,700 of NC_044505.1, forward strand.
TGTCCTCCAGTTCCTAGGGGTATGTTTCTGTGTATGTATTTATGTATTTTTCAGGTCTGAACAGTGTGTTAATGAAGTGGTCTTTGTGAGTGTTTAGGTGTGTGTGTTTGGGTGTGTGTGTGTGTGTGTGTGTGTGTGTGTGTGTGCGCGTGTGGGTGTGCATGCACACGTTCGTGCGTGCGTGCGCATCTGTCCGTGTGTTTGTCGGCCTGTTTGTCTGTCTGTTGTATAATGTAATGTCCTTGTTAGTTTTAGGTGTGTGTGTGTAGGTCTGTGTATGTATGTGTAGGTGTGTGTGTTTGTGCAGGTGTATGTGTCTGTTAAGACATATTAGCATGTGTGACTATATATCCTATTGATCAGTGAGGATCCACAGGGAGCGGCTTTGGGAGAGTCCATATGATTGAGTCACTGAGAGGATGTTTGTGTGTGTCTGTGTCGTAGAGCTGAACAGCGTAGATCTAAAAGGCTGTGGCAGTGATAACAGCCTGAATAGCAATGCCAGTTTACCCAGCGTGCAGTGCCACCGCCGACACACAGAACGCCGGGTCGCGTCTTGGGCCGTCTGCTTCGAGCGTCTGCTCCAGGACCCCGTCGGTGTCCGCTACTTCTCGGTGAGATCAATCAAAGTGATCCATTTACCCACTCACTCGTTATCAGTGGTTTCATTCTCGTGAATTTTGTTTGATGGTCATACAGAAGTTTTTAGTGTTAAGCACAAGAGAAACTATCTTCTGTGTGAAATATATGAATGGACCGGTAAATTAACTTGTGCAGGGTGTTAACTCTGGCACTCTGAGTGTAATGTCAGTGTGTTCTTCTCCTTTCCCTTGTAGGAATTTCTGAAGAAGGAATTTAGTGAAGAGAACATCTTGTTCTGGCAGGCCTGTGAATTCTTCAGTCATGTACCAGAAAATGACAAGAAACAGGTACACTTTCCACTTTTATCTTTAAATCAAAACTTAATCCTGGCTGACCCTTTCTCAAAGCAATTTTCGAATGATTTTCGGGGGTTTTCTTAGATGAGATCTAACCAAGTATTTTACTTCCTGTTCATTATCCTCTTTCCCTGACCTCTCTGTCAGCTGTCACAGAGGGCAAGAGAGATCTACAACAGCTTCCTGTCCAGTAAGGCCACTACGCCAGTCAACATCGACAGCCAGGCCCAGTTAGCTGACGACATCCTTAACGCTCCACGGCCCGACATGTTTAAGGAGCAGCAGCTACAGGTGGGCATCTTTGACCTCAGTCGAAGCATCTTCATCATCATCATCATCATCATCATCATCATCTTGTTTATTTTGTTAAGGTTAAGATCAAGTCTGTGGTGACAGTCTAAGGTTTGTTTCATACTGCAGGTTCTGCCTTAGTCATGAGAGTTCAAACTCAAAGTTAAATTTTGTGGAGAGTTACCACGAAGACTACAACAATTCTTTGCAGTGCCTGTGCTTTAGGCCAAAACTTTACAGACTGGCATGTTTTTGGGGGACAAAGCTGAAGGTAGGGGTTAGCAGGAAGTGTTGTTCTGTTTTAGGTTTCAGGTGAGAACTAAATTAACATTTAGCTTTGGGGAATGGTTCTCAGCTCAGTCGTAGAGACCAAACAGACTAGCTAGTGTTAAGCCATTTACTAGAATGTGCTGTCCACTGGGTCTCCGGGTCTAGAGCTGAGAACACTGGTTCAGAATATTTTGTTGTCGAGTTTTGGAATGGCTCTCAGCTTAATGAATGCAAGAAAGTAAGCTCTCATGACTGGACCGCTCCTTGGATCTGTTTTACTTTTTTGACATGGTATATCAGAGATGCTAACTAATGGTATTAGAGCTATATGTGAAGAGGTTAGCTAGTATCTGTTTGCATACCAAAGGTTTCAGTAACAGTTTAAGAGAGTTTGTGTAACCGTTTTGTTGTGGATTTTGAGAGTGACGGCGTCATTTACCAAGGGTATCAGTAACGTTATTATTAAACGTTAGCTATGATAGCTTGACCTTCCCCTCGGTCTTGCTTTCATTTGACACTCTTACCCTCTCCAGTTCACTTTTCATTAACAACAAAAAGTGTTGGGAGATTATAATCCTTCTCCTCTCCAGATCATTTCAAGTTTTGTTCATTTTCGTTTAAATTAGAACAAGAGGAGCGCCATGACCCTAAACCAACTTTCGTGTCGTCAACCGCAAACTAACCAGAGCCCACTAGCAGCCATTTTGTATTTTTTTCGTGTCGTCTCGTAGCTGCATCGCTGTCTTTGCGAAGCAGTCGCTGGGAGGGCACCGAACTAAAAAGCCTTATTGATGCCGGAGGTTTTCGCCTCCTGGTTTTCCGTCAAACCACTCTTGTCAACGAGACAAAGTTAACTTTTGATGGGGGGGGGGGGGGGGGGTGCGCAGTCGTCACGGGGCCGCGGATATAGCCTAGCGAGCCGTAACGATGTATGGCCCGAACGCGCCGAACCACATGACGACACCAGAGGAGGCCCTCTGGTAACAGACCAGCACGTGGGCTCGTTTAAAAAGACGATTCCAGAGTTCAGGCCCCTTGTTTGTCTTTTCTTTTCTTTTTTTTAATTTCTTTTTAATTTTTTTTTTTCTTTGCTTTGAATACAGGATCTGTTAGATCAGAAGAACGGAGCTTTGCTGAAAAATCGAATAACAACAATCAGGGAGTCTGTGTGCTCAGCATCACCTTTTTTTTTTTTTTTTTTTTGTCTTTCTTTTTTTTTCTCCCTTTTAATCTGCATTGACTGAAATGCACTAATGATCTCTGCGCTTAAGGGTGATACCAGGAACTCTCTGTTTTATCTCTCTTTCATGGTTCTGTGGAGATTAAAAAAAAAAAAAAAACATCAAACACCAAGCTCACAAAACTGTATGATAATGCCAAGACAAAATGTTACTTCTGTATCTGTGCACTTGTAAACAGGGTCTTCTCCATTTCTCTCCTTAAGATATTTAACCTGATGAAGTTTGACAGCTACACGCGATTCCTCAAGTCCTACTTGTATCAAGAGTGCATGTTGGCGGAGGTCGAGGGTCGACCACTCCCTGACCCATACCAGATTCCCAGCAGTCCTACATCCAAGCACAGCACCGGTTCTGACCGATCCAACCTCTCGACGCCCAAAAAGGTACGCGCACTTGCAGAGAGACAGACTCAGACCGCAAAACCAGTTGTGATTGTCCGTGTGAGGTCAAGTTATATTTGGGGAGTGAAAGTGTTTCTTAAGTTATTATGTCGTAAGTACAAACCAGACACACGGCCCAAAATAGTCAAGAGTCGAGAATTGTCCTTATCAATGCCGTCACAATGACGTTGGAAGCTGCCGCGATGACGTTGACCATCGGGTATTGCTGTGTGTCCTGCCAGCTTAATCGGACAGAGGTGTTGCCTAAACCGTAATCACGCAAAGGGATTTAACACCGTTTCCTCAGTTCTACCTAGCTAGCTTTTGTCAAAACATGCTTACCCCAACGACAGCCTGTTTTCAAAAATGAATTTTTGTGAATCCAGAGGTTGGACCTTTTGCGAAGTGTGATGTGTAGTGTCTCTGCGTTTTCCCAAACTTTGAATAATTTACAACGTTTAATGACACAGGACGAAAAGAAGAACAAGTCCGGAAGGTCTCTCAACGACGACAGTAGGGACGACCAAGGTGATAAGAAGAAAAGCAGTTTCTTCTCCTGGTCCAGGAACCGGAGTTTTGGAAAAGGTCCCAAGAAAAAGGAGTTAGGAGACTACAGTATGTGTCATATTTTGCTGATTCATTATTTTTTTTATATATATATATATATATATATATATATATATGTATATGTATATGTATATATATATATATATATATATATATATATATAATTTGTTCATGGATGTTGTTAACTTGCCTTTCAGACAACTAGTCTCCTGTTGATAATGCTCGTCTCATATTGGGAGAAGTTTTTGTTGCTGACATGACTAATTTTTCGGTTGATGTTGTCCCTGCCACCCCCCCACCCCCCCAATCCAGGTTTCTCAGGAAGCAACGGTCGAAGGGAATCACAGGGCTCTTTGTCATCAGGGGCCAGTTTGGAACTGGGAACCTCCGGTTCTGGAAAGAACGAGGTCAGTAAACTCAGCCCAAGTGTAGGAAACCGTGGACACAGCTGACCCAACTTCACTCATTCAGACACATCTTTCAAATGACGATCTCTGGGTTTTGAAATCGCATTTTAGGCATTTTTGCGTTTATTTTACCATGTCCCGATACTTTACTAAAATGACAGCCTGGTCCATTATTTATTTATTTATTTATTTATTTATTTTTCCCCACACGAGTAACTGAAACCCTAAAGGACCTTAAAGGAAAGCAATATCTCAAAGACTTCAGTCATCATCAAGTTTTGAGCGGTGCTTTCATTTCTCTCAACGTTGCATTTCTGATTTTAAATGGACTTTGCCCTGTTGTCAGCTAGCTGTGTTAGATCCATAAAAAAATATGACTTCTACCTACATCCATTCCCTCTGGGAAGCCAACACACTGGGACTTTTGAGCTGTGTGTGTGTTTCCGTTTGTGTTTCTGTATGTGTGTCTGTCTGTGTGTGTGTGTGTATGTGTATGTGTGTGTCTTTGTGTGTGTGTGTATGTGTGTGTGTGTGTGTGTGTCACCGTAGGCAAACACCACGCTTCCACTCTTCCACACTGGGACTGTTGAGCTGTGTGTGTATTTATATGTGTGTGTGTGTGTATATATGTGTGCGTATATACGTGTGTGTGTGTGTGTCACCGTAGGCAAACACCACGCTTCCACTCTTCCACACTGGGACTGTTGAGCTGTGTGTGTATTTATATGTGTGTGTGTGTGTATATATGTGTGTGTATATACGTGTGTGTGTGTGTGTCACCGTAGGCAAACACCACGCTTCCACTCTTCCACACTGGGACTGTTGAGCTGTGTGTGTATTTATATGTGTGTGTGTGTGTGTGTGTGTGTGTGTGTGCGTGTGTGCGTGTGTGTGTGTCACCGTAGGCAAACACCACGCTTCCACTCTTCCACCTGTACTCTGAAACCTGACACTCGTTTACACTCTGCCCTCCATCCTGTGCTTCCCCCTCTCTCTCTCTCAGGACGAGACATCTCGTAACTCAATGTCGTTACAGGATCGCTCAGCGCGCCACTGCAACATCAACCTTCCGGATGGTTCCTGTTGCTCTGTACCCATAAGGCCCGGCGTGTCCATCCGGGAGCTTCTGCTGGGACTTTGCGAGAAGCTCTGCATTAACCTGGCTGCTGTCGACCTGTTTCTCGTCGGGGGCGAGAAGGTAACGTGACCTCTTCACCTGAGGACAATGCACGCCTGGTCTCTTTTTTTTTTTTGCCTCTAGATACTTGTCAAGCTAGCGTTTAGTAAGAAAACCCTTTCTAAATTGTGCAGGCAAAAAATAAAGAAATACACAAAGAATCCGCATGGACAATCATGAGAACAGTTTGCACCTGGTCTAATTCTATATCTCTAGCTACTTCTGTTTTTAGTGTTCACCCAAAAAAAAAAAAAAAAACCCTTTATAAACTGTCAGAGACCCTTTGTAAACTGTCAGAGAACAATAAACAAGTACATACACAACATAATGAAATTAAAAATTCACGAGGACGATTCATGCATGGTCTAATATTATACTTTTAGCTGTGTTTACTAAAATTAAAAAAAACAACCTTTTTTAAATTGTCAGACAAAAATAGGCCATAAAATAAATAACACAATGGCTGTCAACATGGTGCCTTCTTTCTGTTTTCTCATTCAGTCAGATCAAATGGTACCTGATGTAGCTAAATACAGCCAAAGACAGGCCATCTGTGCGTGCGTGTTTTTTGTTTGTAGACTGATGTAAGACCCTTACTATAGTCAGGTTTAGACGGCTTTCAGAGAGCATGGCTCTTTGTTCGCTCGACCTTGTCCGTGTCTTTATGTAATCTCTCGGCATTGTGTGTGTGTGTGTGTGTGTGAGAGTGTGTGTGTGCGTGCGCTGCGTGTGCATGTGTATGAATGTGTGGGTTAGTGTATGCGTGAGTGTGTGTGTGTGTGTGTGTGCGCGTGTGTGTGTGTGTGTGTGTCTGTCTGTGTGTGTGTGTGTGTGTGAGAGTGTGTGTGTGCATGCGCTGCGTGTGCATGTGTATGAATGTGTGGGTTAGTGTATGCTTGAGTGTGTGTGTGTATGTGTGTATGTGTGTGTGTGTGTATGTGTGTATGTGTGTGCGTGTGTGTGTGCGTGTGTGTGTGCGTGTGTGTGTGCGTGTGTGTGTGTGTGTGTGTCTGTGTGTGTGAGAGTGTGCGCACGCGTGCTGCCTGTGCATGTGTATGAATGTGGGTGTGTGTGTATAAGTATACTGAGAGCCGTGTGTGTGACTGTACCTGTGTTATTGTCTCTGTGCGTAGCCTCTGGTTCTGGATCAGGATTGCATGACGCTGTGCTCACGTGACCTACGCCTGGAGAAGCGCACCCTGTTCAGGTACTTTCCAAAAACAACCGATATACAGCTGTCTGTCTCTCTCTCTCTCTGTCATCTGCTCCTTCATAAATCCATCCATCCATCCATCTGTCCATGCACCCATCTATACATCCTTTAAATGTGTACGATCTTTTGTATCATTTATTTATCACATGAATAAGTGGAGGTGTAGACGTGTCATTACTCTTATTATATAACATTACTTATATAATAACCAATTTGAATGATTCATGTTTAATCTTCTTAAACAGTTTCTCCTCGTCAGTCTTCTAAGTGTTTGGCATTGTAATACATGCGGCACGCTCTCTCTCTCTCTCTCTCTCTCTCTCAGGCTGGACTTGGTTCCCATCAACCGATCTGTTGGTCTGAAAGCCAAACCCACCAAACCAGTGACGGAGGTTCTGCGACCAGTTGTGGCCAAATATGGCCTCCACCTCGGAGACCTGGTGGCCAGAATAGTGAGTTGACTCACACACACACACACACACACATCATACATACACATATCATACATACATGTTTAGTAAATTTCTTTGGAATGAAAATACTAATTGAAGCCAGTTTGAGAGATGTACAAACGGCTCTTAATACTGTTGATGGTGGGAAGTCCTGCTGATGGTGTGGTCATGCTCTAGAACGTGTTTAGAACGTGTTTTAGCGTCTCTCTGGTCACGCAGAGCGGAGAGAGGGAGTGTTGCTGATGGTGTGGTCATGCTCTAGAACGTGTTTAGAACGTGTTTTAACGTCTCTCTGGTCACGCAGAGCGGAGAGAAGGAGTCCTGCTGATGGTGTGATCATGCTCTAGAACGTGTTTAGAACGTGTTTTAACCTCTCTCTGGTCACGCAGAGCGGAGAGAGGGAGTCTTGCTGATGGTGCGGTCATGCTCTAGAACGTGTTTAGAGCGTGTTTTAATGTCTCTCTGGTCACGCAGAGCGGAGAGAGGGAGTCTTGCTGATGGTGTGGTCATGCTCTAGAACGTGTTTAGAACGTGTTTAGAACGTGTTTTAACCTCTCTCTGGTCACGCAGAGCGGAGAGAAGGAGTCTTGCTGATGGTGTGGTCATGCTCTAGAACGTGTTTAGAACGTGTTTAGAACGTGTTTTAACCTCTCTCTGGTCACGCAGAGCGGAGAGAAGGAGTCTTGCTGATGGTGTGGTCATGCTCTAGAACGTGTTTAGAACGTGTTTTAACCTCTCTCTGGTCACGCAGAGCGGAGAGAAGGAGTCTTGCTGATGGTGTGGTCATGCTCTAGAACGTGTTTAGAACGTGTTTTAACCTCTCTCTGGTCACGCAGAGCGGAGAGAAGGAGTCTTGCTGATGGTGTGGTCATGCTCTAGAACGTGTTTAGAACGTGTTTTAACCTCTCTCTGGTCACGCAGAGCGGAGAGAAGGAGTCTTGCTGATGGTGTGGTCATGCTCTAGAACGTGTTTAGAACGTGTTTTAACGCCTCTCTCTGGTCACGCAGAGCGGAGAGAAGGAGCCGCTGGATCTCGGTCTCCCCATATCCAACCTCGACGGACTGAGAGTGGTCCTGGAAGCAGCAGAGCACGCTCCAGGAAAAGGTCAAACACACACACACACACACACACACACACACACACACATACACATACACATACACACACACACACACACACACACATACACACACACACACACACACACACACACACACACACACATACACACACACACACACACACACACACACACATAGATCCAGCTTTTTCACTGTTTTTTTTTTCTTTTTCTTTTTCTCCACAGTTTCTATTCTGAGCACTCCTACATATCCCAGTGTATTACTTCTGGTTCTGATCTTTTGACGGATTAGTGTACTGCAAATCATTAGATTAGACTAGACTAGGCTATTGTTAAAACCAAACAAACAAAAAAAAAAAAACTATAAATAATTTCTTAGAATTTTATTAAATTCTCCCTCACTCCCCCCCCCTCACCCCCCCCACCTCAAACAGATAAACAGAAACTGGTCTCCTCCAAAAGCCACGGACCCCCTCTCTCTACACGAAGTCAGTCAGCCACGGTAAGTCACCAAACAATCCTCTTTGCATCCTGAGAATGTCTCTCTTCCTCCCTCTCTCTCTCTCTCTCTCTCTCTCCCTCTCTCTCGCTCTCTCTCTGTGCGTTGAGGGGGGGTGTGTGCATGACCCCCCCCCCCCCCCACCAAAAGCTCTTGTCTTGACCATGTTCCTCTCAGCTCTCCTGAATTTGGCCTGCCTGTGATTAATTAACCACTTTACCTCCTCCTCTTTCTCATCCATCAACCCTCGCTGTCCGTCTCTCCCCCTCCACCGAGGGCCCCGGCGCCAACCGCGTTCCCGGGCCCCGGGCGACGGAGCGCTGGCCCGTTCCCATAGGAGTTCTACTCTCTACCGCAAGAGTATTTTTAAGAATCAGAGCTGTGAGGCATTTTTGGAGAGAAAGAGAGAGGAGAAAGGTCTCGTACCAAATTGTGTGGCGTTTCCGGGTCTTTGGTGTTGGGTTTTTTTTTTCGTTATTGGTTGTGTTGTAATTATTTTGTGGTGTGGTGGGTCAATCAGAAGCTAGTGGGTCCCTTGCACTGTCCTCGCGATCAAACCTTTTGTAGAAAACGCGGAAGAACGAGTACTGCCATTCTGTTGGCATAGCAACGCGAGGCCCCCCCCCCACTCCCGAAACAAGAGGATACCCGCTGCCCGTGCTCCCCTGCCGCCCCTAACGTGCCCCCTTTTCGTTGTACCCACTCAGGGGGAGGACAAGTCGTCAGGGAAAACCACGTCCGTCAAAACCAGGGCCCAGCTGGAAAAGCGAAAGCAGAAAAAGCTTAATATAGATGAAGCCGAAGGTAACGCACAAAAAAAAAAAAAAAACCCAAAAGAAACGACAACACTACCCACGGTTTCACACTCTGTGTCTCTCTCTCCCTCTCTCTCTTTCTTTTTGTCCCCCTGCACACACTCTTTTTTTTTTACCCAGTCTTGGACTGAAATTATGCCTTGGCTACACCTCTTGCTAACTGGTCTCTATAGCAACACTGGCTGAAAAAGAGAATGCTAACACTTCACCAATTGGCAGTCAACTTTGCACACACGGTGATTTTTTCCCCCCCCCCCTAACATTAATTAACACGCAAACACGTTCTGTTTTATGCTTAAAATTGTGCAGAGGTCATGTGATATGTGTCTGTTTGCACAGCTGACGGACAGTAGCTAAAGTTCGTGTGTGTGTGTGTGTGTGTGTGTGTGTGCGTGAGAGCAGAATTCTTCGAGCTCATATCCAAAGCACAGAGCCACCGAGCTGACGACCAGCGGGGTCTGCTAAACAAGAGCGACCTCGTACTGCCCGACTTCCTGCGTCTCGACCCGGACGAGGACCCGGACAAACCTTTAAGCTCCACCCCAGCTCGCCTCAAGCCCCGCCCACGCAGCAAGGAGAACGGCTCCGCCCTCAGCGCCAGCCACCAAACGCAGAGCCTGGATTCGGGCGTGGAGGGGCGGGGCTTCCGCCACGCCCTAATGCCCCCCGGCGCTCACAGACACCCCCTGTCGCGAAACCCCGCCCCTCTCCTCTCCGGGTTGTCCCCCATCCCTCACGCCCAGCGGGGCGGCTCAGACTGGAGGGGCGAGGGGGGCGCCCAAACGGTGGAGGAAGAGGAGAACGAAACGGACCTGACGCTCGTCGCCGAGGGCGACATCACCAGTCCGAACAGCAGCCTCCTACCGCCCTCCCCCCTCCCCCCGCCCCCCTCCCCCGCCCGGCCGCACCTTCTCCGACAGGAGGGATGCTACAGCGACAGCTGGGCCCGATCAGGTACCTCGCCTGTGTGAAACAAACAAACAAACAAACAAAAAATTACCCCTGTCAATCCTTATACTCCTCTCTCCTTCACACACACACACACACGCACACACACACATACTTCTGCCATTCCACTCCCCCCCCCCACCCCTCTCTCTCTCCATCTGCCCTTCAAGTGTGTGTGTGCATCGGCGTGTTTCTATCACTCCCAAGTGCTGTGGATTTTTGCCGTCGTTCACCAGTGCCAAACGTGTGCAAGAACCTCCAACAGACCTCCATCTGTATATAAGAAACTCCTCAAAGCACTTTATCGAACTGTTTTAAAAACAACAACAACAACAACAACAAAAAAACAAAAGACTTCAAGATTCTGTCTCACATTACTTTTTCTCCTCGTTTTCCTTTTTTTTTTTTTTATCGTCCAATCAGACGCTCAACTTCAAATCGAGTGGCGAAAAATCAACGAGTCAGAGAGTGTTCATCGTTGCGATACTGACTTAAGAGAGCGCGGTTAATTCAGTAGAGAGATCGGTTTAGTGGCTCTGACCTCCAGGGGGGATGACAACTGAAGCGAAAGACGCCCTGTTAACGGAAAGGAAGTTAAAAAACCAATATTGATTTGGATGCCGATATGAATTAGGACATTGTTTTTTTTTGGTTCTCGCAGATGTCCCGAGGACTCTGCTGACCTCTCTTGTCGTTTTTTTTTTTTGTTTTCCTCTGAAACTCCTCTAAACAAGAACGGTTTTGTTCTCCGCCGATCGGGCCTCTGGGCCGAGCGCGACGTAAATCGCTGGTGTTGTATGGAGCTGGTCTGACTGATCTGAGGTCAGCAGTGAACTCTGATTGTGGTGGAAGAGTGTGCACGTGTGTGTGTGTGTGTTTGTGTGTGCGTGTGTTTGTGTGTGTGTGTGTGTGTGTGTGTGTGTGTGCCCTGAGGTTTGTCTTATGACAGTCTCAACAGGAGAACAGTGGCTCCAGAGACATGTGATTAACTTCCCTTGATGCTGTACATTAACACACACACACCACACACACACACACACCAGAGTGACTGTGTGTATGTGGGTGTTTCTGTGCACAAACTAAATAGTTGAACTAAATAATTCAACACTGTCATTCTCCCTAGATAGTCACTGTAACACCACACACACACACACACACACAGAGGGATCATTTAAGATTTCTCAGAGGTCATGTATTGTCCTTTCCTTGCCGTCTCCAGTAGAGTTCTCTGTCAATCACATCAGTTAAACCAGATTCACACACCAGAGTGACCATCAGGTTTGGAAACGATTTCCACTTCTATTCGCATTCCCTTGCTGTGCTTCCTTTCCATATTTAAATCGAGAAATCAGATGTTCTCTCTCTCTCTCTCTCTCTCTCTCTACCTGTTCCATCATGCTCTTTAACAAGAAAAAACGCAATTCAACAATGTTTTTTGTTTTTATTTTTGTTTTTATTTTTCAACACAGCTGCCAGCAGTTCTGTCAGTGTTTAGCAGTTTGGGTTTTTGTTTTTTTGTTTTTTTTCATGCTTGTTTTTCTATTTCTTTACCATTACATATATTATTATGTAT